>NC_040240.1:27333066-27633066 GCF_001444195.1 Xiphophorus couchianus
ATAAAATCCCTCAACAGTCATGCTCCCACATCAGCATGGCTGGGGGGAGCAGTCATACTGTAATCAAGAAGTTGTAGGTTCAATTCCAGCGTGGTTTGCCATCCAGCGTCTCAGGAGGGGGAAGCAGTACAGCACCTGGGAAGAGGGAAGTCTAAGCCTCCTTACTTATGCTGTGACCCGACTCTGGATAAGCAGAAAATGGATGGATGGACATATAGCAGAAAATCTGCTATTAAAATAACTTATTTTAAAAGATGTTTATGCATGTTTGTATATGAAAGTAGATATGTTACTGAACATGCATGTGCTTTATGTACAAGTATCATACATGTAGAGTACACTTTAAATTAAGGAATTATTTTTATGCAAAAGGAATCTAAAACATCTCATCTTAAAGTTTGTCTGTCTTTAAAACTGATTGAAAATAGAATGTGTTATTTTAATGCTTCATTTGTATTATGATTTTTGGAAAATGTAATCTATAATTTAACTGACCCTGGGAAGAATAGTTGTTGCAGCATGCTGCTGATGCTAATGGGGATATTAATAAACAAACATATTGACTTTGCAGCAATCCCTCCTCCTGATCAAGGATTAATGAAGCAAGCAGCAGCAGACCCCGGCCCAACCACTAGGGGTCACACCGCACCTCACTGCTTCACATCTCGTGTTTCTGGACACAAGATGTGAGCAGTAAGTAGTTTATAGAAAGGGGATAAAAATAGCAACAAACAAAGTAAACTTGTCTTAACTGTATTTATGCAAACATTGTGCTAACCTATTTGTAAAGCACAATCCTCTGAAAGAGCAAAATAAAACTAAGAAATGGCTCCTCCAAGAGTTAAAACTTACAACTGCAGCTGAATTCAGTGCTTTTTAGGAAAACTATTTTTTTTTTCCCTAGTTAAATGCAACTTAAAAAAGAAAACTACATTCAATCTTCTGCTTATTCATTCCAGCCCAGTGCAATGTTCCAGCTCTTACCTGCTGTGCATTGTTCTAGGCTTTCTTTGTCTGGACCTGCAGCTTCTGCTTGGTGAGTCTGAACTTATGTTGTGAAGACAGTGATTTACCAGCTGTACATCCCAATCACTGCCACAAACACCTGAGTGAAGTTGGTCTCTCCACCTTCTTCTAATCTAACAAAATTGGAGTCAAACATTTGTGGAGGAAAACTTGTTTGTTCTATCGGTTTAAAGATATTAATGTTTCCAGAGGTCATGAAAGGTCAACCAGCCACACACACAAATTTATTGTTAATCAACTCAGCTACGTTTATGCAGCAAAATTTTTGCTTGTGCTGCTTTTGCTCTGAAGATATTGATGACCTCTGAAAACTTTAATATATTTGAAAAGATGACTGCAAACGTTTGACAGGAATTGTTAGATTTGAAGGTGTGTGTGTGTGTGTGTGTGCGTTTGGGGAGGGCAAATTCACTCATGTCATAAAAACTGTACGTACACTTACAGTTGTAGTTTTGGTTCAGTGTTCATGTTTTATGTTCCTGCACTGCAAGAAATACTGTTTTACATGCTTGTTTATTTGCAACCCTTCATTTCATTTTGATCCAAATCATGAAACAGAATAACCAGCAAGAGTGAAAAATAAATGTGAATGCTTTAAACATGGCAATGTATTTCTGTATCCATAGAGACCAGGGGTCTCAAACTCCAGTCCTCGAGGGCCGCAGACCTACAGTTTTTAGATGTGCCACAGGCACAAAACACTGGAATGAAATGGCTTAATTACCTCCTCCTTGTGTAGATCAATTCTCCAGAGCCTTAATGACCTAATTATTCTATTCAGGTGTGGTGCAGTAGAGGCACATCTAAAAGTTGCAGGACGGCGGTGACGTCATGAAGATCTTGAACATATGTTGTAAATTCAGTTTTGCTTCTTTTAAAAAAACTTTAGAAAAAGAAATTTCACATTAGATTGTATTTACCTAGAATCGTTCATAATGAAGATAACAGCAGAATGCTGATAAAACTGAAAACCTCATCTTGTCCTGGGGAAAGTTTTGAAGATCCTCTCCATAGTACAGTAAGTCTGCCCCAATGTAGTAAACCAAACTCACCATACTGGTTAAAAATATTACAAATGGGGTGTACTGTGGTGGCGTAGGGGATAGCGCGACCCACATTTGGAGGCCTTGAGTCCTCATCGCGGCCGTCGCGGGTTCAATTCCCGGACCTGGCGATATTTGCTGCATGTTTTCCCTCTCTCCTTCCCCCTTTCCTGTCACCCTACTTTCATATAAGGAACACTAGAGCCCAGAAAAGACCCCTGGAGGGGAGAAAAAATAAAAAAATTACAAATGGCAATTCCAAATAAAAAAACCTTTGCTCAATAAAGAGCTTTTTATACTAATATAAGCCTGGAAAAAGTCAAACATTATGAAGGCCAAACTACTTTGGAACTGAATCTTATTTTGATTCAGTCTAAAAGTTCATCACTTTTAGGCTGATGAACAGAAACAAGCAGGCGCCATTAGAAGAAAAAACAAATATCTGTAATTGAACATTCTGGAATTTTTTACATTAAATTCAGATTACAAAAATCGACAGTTACACGATTTTACATAGCTGGAAAAGTAGCAACCACAGATGTGCTGTTTTGTGAAAATTTGTTCATTTCCACTCCCCCCTTTACTTCCTAGGCTTCTTATTCTGACGTTCTGCTGTTATTTTCCTTGGTACTGTCCATTTCCACTTTTAGTTTAGGTATGGGCTGGGTCCCCACACTCTATCCCTCAAAACCAGAAACTGGTCCTCAGTTCTTCTTGGCTTTTGGCGAGTCATATTTCCTTTTACTGGAGTACCAGAGGAGCAGAGGGATTCCAATAGAAGGCAGAGTCATCACACCAAAGGCAGCCCAGTCCAGCTAACAGAAGCACAAATCAAACAAGTTAAACACAAACAAAATATGTTGCATAAAATTGCAAAGAAGTAAAATGACCAGCATATTTTCTAACGAGGAAAAAATTCCAGTTCAGCTTACATAGTGAGGAGAGAAACGCCGGTCAAACTCCCTCTGGGCCAAGATGCCCCCCTGGCCAGGGGCACTGGTGTAACCCACCTTCAAAAATAAACAACCAAGTAAATAAAACTCATATTCAAATTAGCTTTTTTAACCATACCACACCACAAAGACATCTGATCTTACCACAACCTGTCCTCCTTCCTGGGCTACGTAGCTGACAGAAGCTGAGGTGAAGTTAAAGTACCCTGCCTTTAGGGGGCGTAACACCACCGTATGAGACACGTTGCTAGCTCTGATTTCTGTAGTTAAATTGATAACTGACATAATGAAGAGAACATCCATGTGATTTACACCACAAACCTCTCTGACGCCTGTAAGGACAGATAAAAAAATGAGCAAACATTTTTTCTGCATGGTAATCGGGTTGGGGTCTGTAGTTTACTCATGGTGAAGAATGAATGGCAGAAAACCACTCAGTTCCAAAGTGACTTAGAACGTATTCTGAAGGCAGACATGTTTCCTTTTCTTGAATGTATCTGTTACACCTGGTGATAATTATAATCATTAAACTCACATCAAAATGTCACTGGTGTAAAAGTACGTTCCATATGCCGTAAAACCAAGCAAAGCAATTTAACAGCTTTTTCAAACATCAAAGTTTTATGTGAGTGCTTACATCCGTTTATTACCACCAAAAACAATATCAAACTGCTATTCCACAAGTTCCAGTGTTTCTAAAACACATAAAATCACAGGATTATGATTAAATATAAATATCTGTACAATTTGAAAACTGCAGCAACAAACAGCATTTTAGTTCAAGGATACGGTGCAATCCTGTCCCATTTTACATTCAACATTCCCGACACAATTCCAAAGTCTTCAGGAGGAAAGGAATCATCAGAAAGTTCCACCTCCAGGGCAGCACTAAGGAGACAGAAAGAGGGACACACAATGGAGGAAATCCCATTTCATTATTGGCAATAAACCAGGAGATTTCTTAAGAGCATCTTTAGGGTTGGGGGCAGTAAAGGCTCAGTGAAATCTAATGTTTCATGTTAAATGTGAAGTTAGAACCTTATCAGAGCTGACAAGGACCTTGAAATGTCATGGCTGCGATGTATTTAGTAGTCACAATAGTAATATGATTACAATAACGTCCCTTATTAGTCCCATATCTCTTATATGAAAAGTTTTTAAAGTGTTCAATCTGCAGGACCAATAATGACCAGTAAGTGATAAAACACATACATGCGTGTTATTTTCCTCATTAAACAAACTGTTGAGCCCTGTAGAAGTCAAACAAAAATTAAAATGTTTAGATATAAGTTTGGTTTATTCATAGATTCCTGTGGTCAGTGTCACAGATGTAATCTCTTCTTTAACACCTTGCAAAATATGTAAGGCTCTAAATAAAAACAAGTTTTAAAGAGTAACTGCGTAATAAAATACACGGCTGACCCGAGTTCGTCTCCGGTCCTCGGTTCCTTGGCTGCATGTCTTTCCCGTGCTTCTTTGTCTCCTACTTCTGGGTTTCCAGAGTTCCACAGTCCTACAGTTAATTCATTTGTCTAAACCATTTCTTTAACATCATGTTTGTCTCACCTGTCCGATTATTTACTCTAAGTCTTTTCCCAGATAGCAAAATATGAGTGAATCAACGTTTCAATGTGGTAAAGCAGGCAGTTTATTTAGTTTATTTTATATTGAATCAATGTTAGGAATCATCATCTAAACGGTAATCTATATGTACATTTGTGTTGATTTTATGTCGACTCAAACTTAAGGAATCAATATTGATGCACATTTGACATTAAAATATTAAACTTTTCTAAAAGCCATTTACTGAAAGCTTTACATTAGAAAAGCTTAGTTTCTCACCAATAGTTTCTGCTGACAGATCTACATCAGAACATTTCAGGTTTCTTCATATAGACTGTGTGCACAATTATTAGGAAAGTTTTAGTTTTGACCATATTATCATTTTTATTCATATTTTCCAACTTCAAGCTGCATAAACTTGAATGGTTATTGAATATAGACATATCAGCTGATGTGTGACGGTGGGGCCTAAGGAGATCAACACCTATATCAATGCGTGAATAATTATTAGGCAGCTTCTTTTCCTGAGTCAAAATGAGAAAAAAGAAATTTAAGTGACTCTGAAACATCCAAAACTGTAAAAAAAATCTTTCAGAGGGATGCAGCACTACTGAAATTGCTAAGATATTTATTAATTTAAGTTTATTTCATAGGGACAGACACACATAGACAAATTGAACAGAACAGCAGTTCCATAGTCCTTAAAACAGCTAATTTACATTCGCAGCATTTGTCCCTAAATGGGCTTTTAAACAATGCATCTTAAAACTAGTAAAAAATGAAGCAATAATAATTTAAAATAGTACAACATAGTGTTGACAACATATACATAATCATGCATATAAAACAGTGAACCATAAAACATTAAGTATGGATACAGTTCTGTTTTTGACATAACCAGAGTTTTGTTTGTTTTATAAACCTACTATAACTGTTTATAAAAACAACAGACTAGAATGACTGTTAAACAGATTGCTCAGGGGAAAAAATGGAAGTGAGTTCCAAACTGCAGAACTCAGTGACAGAGCACTTTGAGCAAAAATGGTTCTATGAAAGGGAACTTTACAATTTCCATTTAAAGCCGCTCTAGTAGATCAGACACCAGCAAGGTGGAGGCAGGGTAATGGTATGGGCTGGTATTATCAAAGATGAGCTAGTTGGGCCTTTTCATGCTGAACATGGACTCAAAATCAACTCCCAAACCTACAGCCAGTTTTTAGAGGACACTTTCTTCAAGCAGTGGTTCTTCAATCTTTGTTCAGCCCTGGTTTGTTCCAGTACTAGCTGAGTGTTTTGGAGGCCTAATTAAAATACTCATGTAGGTAAAGAGAGAAGAGTCAAAGCTGGGGGCTTCACCGCAGAGCGGTTTTATGTCTAGCAATAACCGTGCACTGACCTGGAGCCCACATTGTAGATGTTGTACTGCAGGGTGAGGTCTCGGCCCTCCACAGCGTAGCGGTTTAACAGAGACTTGGAGGCCAGAAGCCGTGCGCCCTCCTCTCCGGCAGTCAGCGCGAGAACCACCAGCAGCACACACACACGCAGCATCATGATCATCCTGGAGCAAGTTACAGTCAATACACAGTTTCTATTGAAACATCAGGGTAGCTTAAAAACAACAGATTGCTCAGGGGAAAAAATGGAAAACAGCTGGAATATTTGATAATTTTTTTTTGATGCTGCTATATTTCCAGACAAAACAGCAGACTCTATATGTTATACTAGAATGGCTGGAGTTAGGCCATTTGGACATATACCTATTCAGGCTAGAGATAGTCCAACTGGCCTGAAGCCCGTTGCACTGAAGCCCTTTTGTTCAGTAAATAGGGCCATTACCTAGGGCCATTACCTTAGAAGTACCCTGGTAATGGCCTCAACGCATCTCACAGTTGCACAATTGTTCCTTAGACTTCGACTTCGACTTAGACTGACTTTGTTGTCATTTTCAATGCACAGGGTGTATACAGAACGAAATTTCGTTGCATACGGCTCAGGATAATGTTTGAGGTTCCAATGTGAGTAAAATAAAATACAGTATAAAATATGAATATAAATCTAAATATAAAATATAAAGTGCAGGACTGACAGTAAAATAGAAGTTATTTAGCTATGTACATGTGCAAGGTATAAAGTGGAGACCAGTTTTTGAGTGCAGTCCAGTTAAGAGTTCAGCAGTCTGATGGCAAGTAGGAAAAAGCTGTTTCGGAACCAGGCGGGCCTGCACCGGATGCTGCAGAACCTCTTTCCAGAGGGCAGCAGGGAGAACAGTCCATGGTGGGGGTGTGAGGGGTCACTGATGATGTTTCGGCCTCGGGACATGCATCCTGCATCGATGGTTGACCTGACACTTCGCCCTTTTGCCTGAGCTGGGTGTGGAAGGTTGTTGCCGAAGCAGTTTCTCCTTGTGTGCCTTCTTCTCACTCACATGAGAGTTACCGAACTCTTTTGCAAGCTCAACCAGGAAGTCCACCCGTCTCTCCTGCACCCCAATGCATGCCTGATAAAGCACATGTGCATTCAGTGCTGCCATGTCAATCATGTTTGCCAGGTTTGCTGACCAGCTGTCACATAGTGATGGAACCTTGGTCACCCCCCCGCAAGATTATGACTGAAATAAATGCCATTAGTTCTTGTGAACTAAATAGGTGAAGCAGTCACCTATTTATCCTCCACAGCACAAAAGGCTGCATGCAAATTTGCATGTGCAAAGTCTCCCAGATTTCTTTTGCTTACACTTTTTGCATGATTTTTTTGAGGTGGATCAACACAATTAATTTGGTTAGTTTATTTCTAAACTGTCATTTTATACCCTCTTAGCTTTATTTCAAAGAAAAACATTACTAATTTCTTTTAGAAAAACCTTTGCATATTTCTTGAAACAGATTGTATGTTTTGCAAACTCTATGTACATTTGGCAAAATGACCTGGATAATGCAGCACAACATCATGGATCAGCTGCAAAAGGTCACATCTCTCCAAAAACACTTCATGTATGCTTCAAAACTAAACTGAAGAGCATGACCTACAGGAGATCTGATCTCCTGCAGGTATCATAGATACCCACCCCCAACATGGACTATTCACATTCCTACATTCTGGCCTGACGGTCAACGGCCACATTTACAATTGAAGAAGAATGCTAATTTGAGCCATCAGAGTCGTCAGGGTGGACTCAGGGCCTTTTGGCCCTGTTCAGCCATTCTGGGGAGAAATCGAAAACCCAGCCATTCTAGTGAAACGCTTACGTGGACCAACCAGTGTGGTAACAACCACAAGCATTAAACCCCCGTTCTTTAAATAAACTAATTATATTGCTAAATACAGATTTAGTTTAGTAAACATTTTAGTTCCTAACCTACAAAACAACCCAAACAACTTAAAGACAGACTGTTACCGTGAGTGTTTTCCTTCCAGCAGAGACGAAGTAGCGAGCGTGGCACAGACTGAGAGCTCAGTACATGACGTGTTCCTTATTGAAGGAAGTTACCAGGGCAGGCGGCAGCGCCTCTGCTGTGTAGGCGGTGGAAATGCGCAAGCGAATTGGAAAGAGACTTTTTATGTTTCCTGAATTAATCCAAGGGAGTAAATTCCATCTCATTACTGGGAGGGACCATAAACAGGGGAATTTCTTAAGAACAGTTTTGGGGGGTCGGCAAAGTCACAGTAAAATGTAACGTAAAATGTGGTTTAAAAAGTTTTTAATGTGTTCAAGCTGCAAGACCAAAAACCACTAGTTGCAATGCACATCAAACGTGTGTTTTTCTCAGGAATGCAAACTGTTGAGACCCATATACTCAACAAAATTAAAATGTTACCTATGAGTTTGGTTTAGTGCCACTGACCTAATCTGCTACACTTTTACAAAAATGTAAGGCTCTAAAATAGCTCCTCTTAATAAAATTCCATATAAACATTCATTTATTGTAGTGGCTCTCAATACAAATGATGTTTTATTTAAATTAAAACTTAAGTTGGTTTACTTTTAAACCTTTCTTTAAATTATGACTGAGAACCTATAGATAGGTAGAACAGGTAGGTAGAATATCTAGGGAGTATCATATCTTAGACTTAATGCTCAAAGCTCCAGGGGGTTTTATAGAAAAATATTCAGATTTTATTTTGTGATTTTAAAGGCTCTATGTTGAAGAGAGTAAGAAATAAAGACATACCTTTCTGTTTTTCAACCTGCTTTCTGCTCTGGGCTCCCACACACCAAGCTGTTGGCCACTTGTTATGTGGCCAAAAGCCACATTGAGATGCTTCCATCTCAAATACCTGATGCGTTGATTTAAAATGAAGCTTGCTGAAAATTTCAAAATAAAAGCCTCAATATTCCTCTCAGGTTAGTGCACCTCCAGCGGCGGTGCAATAATATTAGCCTGAATTAACTTTACCTCTCAGGTTAGTGCGCTGCCTTGCGCAGCAAGGCAATGCATTAGCATTAGCACAAATATTAGCATTTCACTTCCTTCCACTATGAGCCTTTTCCCTAACATAAGCATTTTAGCTATTTCTTATACATTAGCTATTGAGTATACTCAATGGAGGAAGTGAATGTAAGACAACATGCTAGTGATACCTCACATGCTACTCACATACATGCAACATGCTAACATTAGCATTTTGGCTAATTTCAACTGATACACTTACTTTAACATACTCAGTGGTGCAAGTCCATGTTAGTCAAGATTCTTGTGATTCTCCACATGCTACCGTGTAATCTTTTAGCTTAGCTTAGCATTGATGCTAATTTTTATCATCAGAACGCTGTGTCTAAACCAACCAGCACACTTTGGCAGGCTCCGGTTAAATTTCTTCAGGAATTTTCTAGTTTATGTTTTACACTTTTACAGATTACTCAACATTACTGTATGGTGTGAATCAACTCTGATAAGTTTTGCTAGGTCAACAATTTATGTTGCGCTACATGTCACATTCACGTCAAGTTGGGATTTCTTTTATTTGTTCAATAGTTGGAAAGTAATCAATGACTATTTGAGGTAACTGCTTCAAAAAGCAACTCTCAGGCATAAGTTTTGAAAATGGTGTCAGAAACTTTAAATGTTTTGCACAATTTTTTTCATTCTGCAGTTGGGCGTGACCATCTGTGGAGTTAATGACAAAGTGGAGTTAAAATATCAGTGGAAATGATCAGTGCCTATTCTGTGGTTAGTTGTGTTTAAAGTGCCTTTCTCAGGCAGACCACATTTACTTGGATGTGCTTACTGCCGTTAAAGTAACACATTGGTTTTGTTTTGTGTTAAATAAAAACTTCCAGAGCTATAATCATTACTCTTTCTTATATTGCTTAGCGACACTTAACTCTGCAGGTCATCTCTGAAATTCTGATGCACAGAATCACAAGTAGTGTGAACCGTGTCACAGAAGGTAAACAAAATGAAAACATGAATTATTTGCAGCATTGTTCATTAAATTGGCATACTATTGATTTATTAAAAATATATACATACAGGCACACGTATTCATATTTCTAGACCATAGCATACATTCAACAGTATTTTTAAAAGCAAGTACTTACTTTCTTTTACTCAAGTAAAAATGTTGATGTGGTACTTTTACTTTCACTAGATCACATTTTTGTCTGCTTATTAGTACTTTTACAGTTCTTTGTAAAAGTACTGTGCTTTATACAGTTTCTCCATCACTCAATATTCCATTGGAGATTTTTTTTCAATAACCAGACTTAAAACATTCCTTTTTGATAAAGCTTGTAGTTAGACTGGCTCAGGTAATCCTAAACTACTTCTGTGGTTATGCGTCCATAGGTTTAATCTATTAGAGAACAAACTCTAATAGATTAAACCAAACTTTTTCTCACTCTCTTCTTCTACTCTTCTCCAGTTTGCATTATTTGCTATTTCACCTGTTAACTTTTTGTTTTCTCTCAGTTATTTTCCTCTCCATAGAAGCTACACTTGGTCTGACACTCCATTTGGCTGTGATATCTTTCAAATGGAGGATGACAACGGCTGAGATAATGCTGCCATCACCTGATCATTCTCCCTCTCCTGCTGTTAACTTTTCACTTTCATGAACATCAAAAGTAATCATTCATCACTTCATCTGTCTCTTGTGCATTCTGCTCTGCCTTCTCAAACCCCACTTGGTCATAGCAGATGGATTCTTGTACTGAGCCTGGTTCTGCTTCTGCTGGAGGTTTCTTTCTGTTAAAGGGGGAGCTTTTCCTCTCCACTGTCGCTTCATACATGCTTGGTATGAGGGATTGCTGCAAAATCAATGACAGAATGCAAGCAATTGTTGCTATGTGCTCACCCAATGCTGCAAGTCAATAACTCGATGGAATCTTCTGGGTTTTCTTAGAAATCTTTTAAGACTACTAAAGATGTTTTAAACTGATTTGGGCTGAAAAAGAAAAAAAACAACAGATGGAAACTTTGCCCATCAGAAGCACAAATGTGATCCACTGATTGATGTTGTGCAGCAATAGCTCACAAGTTATTGTGGACGGTAAACAGGACTTTTGTTAAAAATTGTGGAACTTTATTGTGAAATCACTTTCATTCCAAGTGGTCACTGTCTTTGAATCCCACTGCACTGGGGATTTGACATCTTTCTTTCACTGCTTTCTCCAGCTACTGACCCAGAAGCACATGCTACTGGTGTGAAAACAGCATAGAATCAGGAAGAAGTGTGTTCTGAAACCAGTGCTGTGACCGGACTCACACAAAACAAATCTTTCCTTGTTTGAGCTCAGACACTTTCTTTTTGTCTTGTATTTAGTGGAGAACTCAGTCGCAGTCTGGTGAGCCAAAGACAGATCAAAACAAGATGGATGACATAGTTCAACTACTTTGCTAATGGTACATGTGATTTATTTTTAACCTTGAGTATTTCAAATAAAAATCTCATTGCTTCTGGGATGTGAATCCAATCCTTGTCAATAAATAACTTTAATCATTCACAGTGAACAATATGTTTATGTCCTGGTACATTTTAGATTATAGAGAATCCCCATCTCTGATCAAACTGTTCTCTTGGAAGATATGTGCCTTAAAGTTAGCTTAGAAACATTATGTTCTGGGGAGAAAGTGTGTCATGGTCATTGTGGGCGTCACACGGTTGCCTCTCTTGGTTTTCCCAATCTTGCTGAGAGCAATGTACATTCCAGGATGGGAAGCTGATTCATAGACATTATAGTTATTGGCCAGGAGATTCTCCTTGAACTTGCAGTCATCTCTGTAGCTTCCCTAAGTAAAAGAGAGAGGGACAGAAAACAACGATCAACTTTCCAACTTGTTATATATTTTATTTTACTAGTTCTAAAATGCTTCTTCCCAAATAAACTTGTGGTACATTTATCTAGAAGTATAGATTGTGATATAAAATATACCGGAGGAAGAAGCAATACACAGATGACAGATGTTCTGTTCAGACATATATTTCTGTTATAACAGTAAGTCTTCAGCTTTTGTTATGAGTTTACTTATGAGCAAATTGTCAACAAAGTTAATCACTTATCAGGGCGCTAACTGGGAACCAAGCACTTCTTCTTTTCTTTTCGACTTTTTCCCTTTAAGTGTGGCCACAGAAACTCATCCATCTAAATGTAACCCTATCTTTCACATCTTCTTCTCTCACACCAACTACCGTCATGTTCTCTTTCACTCCATCCATAAATCTCCTCTTTGATCTTCCTCTAGGTCTCTTTCCTGGCAGGTCCAACCTCAACCTCTCTGCATGTCCAAACCATTTCAGTCTGGCTTCTCTAACTTTATCTCCTACACATCTGACATGAGCTGTTCCTCTGATGTATTCAATTCTGATTTTATCCTTCCTTGTCTCTCCCAATCTGGAAACCAAGCACTAATAAGTAATCATTTTAATCAGAAACCACAAAATGCATACATTAGTGAGGACAGACCATTTGCTATAGTAATATAGTAATGATACTGTAGTTATTCCATACTGCTAATGGTCTGCCAATTCCTGATCTATCAGACATTAAAGTGATGTTTTACACCAAATACTCTAAATCAAAGCCTCTACAGTTATGCAGAGAAAAGTCATATCTTACCGAACCATAAAGTTTTCCCTTGTCACTCATGGCGATGAACAGACCACTACTGACTCCATACAAAGTCACAACTCCTCTTTCCACTGGAGAAATTTCTAAAAGGCCTAGAGGGAAGAACAGCAGTTAAAGATGACAGAGAAACCAAATGTGAACATAAATTATTCTTACTCCCAAGTTAGAATAACTCTCTCTCTCTATTTATCTATTTATCTAATTAATTAGTTATAATATGTACAAAACAGACAGTTGGTAGGGGAGTTAATGACTAGAACTCTGAAGTCCAACATATCCATTATAACTTAGATTTTATATTTCAAATTCAATTAACTGAAATAAGAAATATTTACATTATATACATTTCAATTTTTTGGAGATAATAGATTGCCAAATGTTAGAAATTAAAATTAAAATTAAAAAATTAGGGGAAGAGAAAGGAAATGAAATATTTTTGTAGCTCATTTAATTAAAGAGTTATTGCAGATAGTGAAGGCTGTCTGCAGAAAACATCTCCTGTAGCGGTCTTTATTGGACTGAATTTGAAGAAGTCTCTGACTGAAGATACTCTGTTTTATAAGACAGTCTCATAAGGAGGATGGTCAGAGTTGTCTATAATTTTCTTGATTTTATGAAGAATTCTTTTCTGCACTATCATCTCCAGAGTCTCCACAGTCATTCCCAGAACAGAACCAGCCTTTTTTATCAGGCTGTTGCGCCTTTTAGGTCGCTGGTTCTGATGCTGCTGCCTCACCAGGTGACAGCAGAAGAGATGAAACTCTCAACAACAGACTTATAGAAGAGCTGAAGCATCGCGCTACAAACTGTGAAGGATCTCAGCTTCCTCAGGAAGTCCAGTCTGCTCTGTCTCTTCTTACAGACACTTCACTGTTGGGTCTCCAGTTCAGGTTGTTGTTGAGATGAACACTGAGGTATTTCTATTCTTCAACCACCTCCACGTCCTTTTCAATGATGGAAACAAGATGTGATGTAACCCTGTTCCTCCTGAAATCTAAAATCTTCTCCTTTGTTTTGTTTACATTCAAGATTGTTCCCACATGTTGACACAAAGCGGTCCAAATCTGGAGACATATCTCAAATTTGCTTCCTTAAAATCACAAACTATAATCAATTAATTGTTTTGCAATTAAATAAATCCCATTAATGTAAAAATCAAAAATGTTAAATATCATTTCATTCAGAAGTAGTTCAAGTTTACTTCTACAACCAATATAACCTAATCAATCCTGCACAATGGAACATTTTTTGCTGAGTTACTAAACAAAAATCTTTGTCTTTAATATTACTAATATTCAAACTCCTTAACTCTAATCACAGAGTTTCATTCATCTGATAGCCCCTATGCAAAAATAATGTTCCAAAAAAGAACTTTTAACCAGCAAAGTTTCTATTTGTTGTATTAGGAGAAGACAAAACACAGTTAATGTAACATTTATAGTTTGCATAATGCAATGGTAAACATCTATGTTGAAATTGAATAACTACAATAATACCAATCTGTGCTGATTAAAAATAAAAATGTAGTCAATGTAAAAACTATTTGACAAATTCCTTACATTAATCAAGGTCTTTGTTATTATTTTCATCATGAAATGTCAAACATACTTACTGTATTTGTTTTCATTGTGTACTCCTGTTATTTTTCCATTTGGTAGGACCTGAATATGGAAGCCGATGCCCACGTTACAGTAAAGTCTTCTAAGTCTCTTTATTCCCAGCAGGTACTGTCCATCTCTTTCTGCATCTTCTCTTTTGTTCAAAGTGAAGCTGCTGCTGTGCACCAATGATCTGGCATTGCGAATGCTCTGTTTTGTCCTGCTGAGTGTAAGAGTGGCATATAAGCTGCACAAGAAGATCCCATACAGGAAAAAAGAGATCTTGGACCTTAAAAATGACATACTCTATATACCAGTAGTGAAAGCAACTCAGGTATAGCCTAAGTTTTCACCTATAGGCAAAAATAGAGATAAAAACCAGCATATATTCTAAAAAATGCTTACAATTCTGGACTTCTAAATGGTGAAAATCACTTGTAGAGTGCATACTGAAACATCCCTAAACATCCAACTCTGATTGCATGTGGTTTTTCATTTGTATGGTGTTTTCTGGTTTTGCTTTATCCTCAGACAGTCACATACCGAGTAACCGTCCGGATTTATATGCATGGTGCATTACATCACATACCGCCTGCTGTCTTGTTTATCTGTGAGTCACAGGTGCTGTAGAAGCACAGACTGAAAATACATAGAACATGTAGTGACAGAAAACAAACATAGACACGCAAGCATTTAAAGCAGGAAAGATAATAATGAAAAACACATCAACTGTTGGTGGCATAAACCCAGGTGCTCCATTTGAAACCAATTGCATCACCTGTTTGTAAATATAAATAGCACAGGTGGGACCAAGTCATTGCTTTGCAAGTCACAAGTTAGGCTCAAGTCTCGAGTCAAGTCCCAATCAGACTTTAAAGGTCCAAGTCGAGTCCAAAGATGAAACAGGCAAGTCCCAAATCAAGTCAGAATCCTAAACTTTTAATTTCATGCCTTAAAGCATAAAATGAAACATGTAATTTAATCACTGAAAGATAATTATAATTTCCGCATTTCTAAAATGTTTGCCAGAACAACTATCAAGAGGAACTGAAACAACCTCAGACTACTGATGTGAAACAAATTAAACATAATAATGATTCATAATAAATTAGATTTTTTTTATGCATCATTAAAATGATCACAATGTTAAATATGTTACTATAGGAACCGTGCAGGATGCTTTAAAATGTAGTGGAAGTAAAAATGGAACGCAGGCCTTCCGCTGCTGGCTAAAGGGTTAACCAACATCAACAGCAAAGATTGCTCCGACATTACATAATTATCATCAAATCAATAAACTAACAATTAGTATTATATGTGCAAGTAGAACAAACTTTGTGATTATACTGATTTCATTAGATTTCATTATGTTGTTGACATTTATCAGAACAGATGTAATGGCTTTGTTAAGCTTCTGTCCCAAAGCTCAGAGAACACACTTAATCAAAGAACATATTTGAAATAGATAAATGCTTATAATCTTACCATGTAAGTTCACTATTGCAAAGTTAGTGACTTGCAGTACTAAACATCAGGATTAAAACCAACATTTTATTCTTTTAATATTTATGTCTGAGCTAGAACCAAAAAAAACCCTTAGTTGTTCAAATAACATTACCTTATTGCTTTATTAATTTATTAATAGATTATCAGACAGACCAAAATATAAAGTTAAGTGGAAATTTTAGTATGTTAGGGACCAAAATGAAAATAATTCACAGAAGTAACAAAAATAACAAAATGAGACAAAAGAACATTTTTCCAAATCAGTTTCTTTCAAAATAAAAGATATGAAACTTTAACAAAAACTGCAGGTGTTTGTCTTTGATGAATTTATTGTTTTTTCATTCAGTGGGTGGAGAATCCAGAAATTTTACTAAAGTACTTCATAATAAAATTACTCAAGTAAAAGGAAAAAGTACAGCACAGTTAAAATACTCGTATATATATATATATATATATATATATATATTTCAAAGAGTTACTTAAATAAATGTAATTGAGCAAAGGTAAATAGTTACTACCCAACTCTGCGTATAAATGGCTTGTTGAATTCCTGTCTTGTAATAATTGTACAGTGAAGTCACAAAATTGAACTTACAAATTTACAATTAAGTCTAAACAGCTTTATTTTCCTATAATCTTTGAAAAAACGAAAGCGAAAAACCCAACCAAAGGAATCAAATAACCCATAAGATCAACAGCATTTTGTGGATGTTCAGTAAATATCAGCTGATAATGTCCAGAGTGTGACTAATTCTCAACTGTTCGTCATAACCTCTTTGTTTGGCTCTCTTCCTGAGTCTTACAGTGAATTGTATGAACAGCTTGGTGACGCACCAGGTGTCACATGATGTAAACATGTGACACCTGGTGTCACTGTGAACTGAACTGTGAATTATGTGGATATCAGGTGAAGATTTCTTGGTATGACTCAATGTTGTTTGAAGAGTGTCTTAATTTGTTTAAAGATGTTTTTATTGGAGGTGATTTTAGAATGTGGACTTTCAGGGCCACAAAACCCCCAATGAACTGCAGGCAGTGGTTCTTGTTCAGAAAAATGAGGTAATTGCCCCGACATCAGAATGGACTAATGTGAACATCCAAAAGTGGATAAGCTATTTGTGTACTGCATTTCCACTATCACAGTGGACATTAGCTTTAACCAAATTTTTTAGCAAGGTGTAATTAGAAACTGTCGGTGGATGAACTGTATTTGCTAGATTAGTAATAGGTAGCAGGACAGAACTGAAGTGAAAATGCGAACTAAACATGAGTGAACAGCAGCAACAAAAATCTAATTAATGTAGGTAATGGAGGAAATTTCAAGAAATAAGCAAAGAATAGTAAATGGTTTACATTTATCATTCTTTTGAGCCACTTAAAGAATCAAGCTCTGTTCAAACACTGAAAACACCTAATTGAAATTCAAACATTTTCAAGGATTTCAAGCATTTGTATGAATCCTGTAATACAAAATAACCAAGGTCTATTAAAGTAAATAGTGAGGGGTGTATTTCCTTTTCAGTTTTTGAAAAAGCATAATTAAAAAAAAGATAAATCTTATGAATTTCCAAAACAAGATTGAAACAAAATAGTTTATGAAATATGTTAAATGTACTGCTTTAAAAAAACGATAGTCTTTGCAGAATGAACTCCCAAGTCATGAAGCATTAAGGGAGATAGAAGGAGAGAAAGTTCTGTTATTTCTGGACAACTGAGCCCAGCTGAATGCCAGCTGCACCCAATAACTGAAAAGAAAACAGGTTTTCATATATAGTTAGCAGGTGTCCACATTGTTATGGTTATTTATACAGAAAGATTTCTTTTTTAACTTTTAAAATAAATATGTACTGGTTACACACACAAATACATACCATAAATATCTCTTCCAAACAATACCCAGAATATGGCTACTTAATAAAAAAACATAATAAAATTCTGTAGCCTACCAGGAAAATCATTGATCACCATCTTCATCTTAATCCTGCACACCAAAACCATTTTGCCTTTTTCCTAACTGTTGGAATTGAACAGTCTAACATTCACTTCCTCTGTCTCTGTTGCTCTCAGTGTCACTTTTGTCTTGAGACAAATTCACTCTTGCATCATGCAGCAAGAGCATGAAACTCAATGGTAAAAATGTATAAGTCAGCTACATTGCAGTGTGAAAAAGTGTGTGAAAAAGTAGCAGCCTATTTTCCAGATATTACAGTAGATAGCTGAAAAACTTCACAATGTAAGTGTTTCATATCAGTCTATATTGGTAATTGTTGATATAATTATTGATTAGTTCTTGTTTAAATATCTGAAATACTGCCAAACTGGTGCATTAAATAGTAACTTTAACTCTTTAATGCACAGTTTTCATTCCACAATGTTTTTTTTTATTTCTAAGCAGTTCTGAGTGCAAAACCTGAAACTGCTGCTGTGCAACTTTCTTACCAAGTTGTTGCTAAGTAACCAAAGAGTGAGTAAGTCAGTTGATGCCACCAACCTTGATTCACTGGCTATGCCTACATCCCCCAGAATGCTGTGCAGTTCTGGATAAGAATTCAGTGCATATTCTATATGATGAATATTTTATCAGATGTGTTTGTGAATCAGATGTGAATATTGACACTGATCACGTGTCTATTGCGTCATATATTATTGACTTATTGCTCAAGTATTTTTCCTTCTCTTCTGAAGTTGTAAAGTCGCAGTAGTTGTTCCTCCCTGCCAGACTCCCTGTGTTTATTGTACGCTTGTGAATTACACATATGCCAAATCACCATGACATCCTCTGCAGGCGGAGGGTTCACTGTGGACCTTGAAGGGTCTGTACAAAAACAAACATTACAAAACCATGTGAGCACAAGCCAGCAGTTTGACTCCAGCCTGACCATGCTGGGCCTTTTACTTCCTCCAGTGACTGCACCAAGATGCTGCATTTATTTTCCCTCTGAGATTATTAAAGTATTTTTGAAATGAATTGACAGTTGTTACTAGTCAATGAGCATTCTAGTAGCTATGTGCATTTAAATTGCGAGTTTAGTAAGAACTGTCGCTAAGTATTGTACAAGGTGGTACAACTAGTAAAAGCGAGACTGTTCTGATAATACTGAGAGTGACTAATCCTCAGCTGTGTGCCTCCATGTTGCCTTCTCTTCCTGAGTCTTACAATGAACTGCAGGAACAGTTTGGTGACGCACCACGTGTCACATGAGATCAACAACTCAACTGAACTCTGTAGGCATTAAATGGATATTTCTACATATGACTCAGTGTTGGTTTAAGTTTTTCTTAGTTCATTTTGCAATATAAATGAAGCACAAAGAATAAGTTAATGGAATATTGATAAAGGACAGATTAGAAGAATGTTTCTCCTACACATATTCTATTATATGATTCTTTCTTCTTCTACAGATATAACTGTACAGGATCCACTGGGACGGATGCATCAAAAACAATCCTTTGACAGAGCAGCTGGTTTATTGATGAGCAGGTAAACATGTGGAATGACAGCACAGTGTCATCAGAACAGGAGTTTAGGAATATCAATGAGATAAAAAAAAGTCCAGGATGTGATGAAAAGAAAATCAGATAAAGTGATAAGAAGAACTCCACCAGAACATCTTTAAAAATGCATCCAAGGCACATCAGTGAGGTGCAGAACACCGTCTGATCCCAACAGCTCCATCTACCACAGGGGTGGGCAACTCCAGGCCTGGAGGGCCGGTCTTCTGCAACTTTTAGATGCATCTCTACTTCAACACACCTGAGTCAAATAATGAAGTCATTAGCAGGACTCTGGAGAACTTGACTGCACTTAGGAGGTGATTCAGCTGTTGGATTCAAGTGTGTTGGACCAGGGAGACATCTAAGAGTTACAGGACACCGGCCCTAGAGGACCGGGATTGCCCACCCCTGAACTCCCATCCCTGTTACCTCAGCAGCATTCTAACTGGACAGGTGGGTTTTGGCTACTGACCCACAGTTGAACTGCTAACAGTTCATAAAACGGTTTTACACGGTTCATTAGACTTGAGCTAACAGTCAGATCTCAGATGTGGTTTAAAAACTAAGCTCTGCTTTGTTTGTTAGGATCCAACTACCATTCATTTGTATTGTAAAAGGTCAAGTTCCCTTTAAAAAGCACAAGTGGGGCAGCCACTTGTGCAGCACTCAGGCTGCAAAAAACTCAGGAAGTCTAACTTTGCAGAGCGTTCATTTGGTGTTCTGTGCAGCGCTCACCAAATGAACGCTGCTACTGGAACGTTCTCCCTCCATGGTGCTCTGCTCTGTAGCAGCTCAAAAAGCTCTTTGGCTGCTGCTCAGAAGGGAGTGTTTGGCAAATTCTGGGTAGAGTCTGTTAGGTTCCCATTACAAACCAAGCCACTGGCATGTCCACCAGAGGGCGCCTGACCATTGGCTTTGCTCCCAAACTCATTCTCCCTCAGGGCCTCCTGCTCCTCACTGGTCCTCCGGTCACAGCTCCTGCTTGGAGTTCCCATTCCAGGTGCAGTCCGTCTCCGCCACTGCTGTCTGAGAACATACAGAGTGACTGTGATGAGCAGACTGAGGCAGAGCACCAGCAGAACGGACACCACCACCAGCTCCTTCAGGTAGCTGGGGCAGCGGGCTGACAGCAGCGGGTTCCCATCACGAAATTTTGTTTCCAGATTTTCATATTCTTTCATCCACAAAGTTACATTTCTATCAAGTTGCCTGGTGGTGACTGGAGTGTTCCCGATGGACAGTGAGGGTTTTGTCTCTGCTGGTCTGGATTCGGTTGTTTTAGGCCCCTCCCTGGTGGGCTGGGCTCGCGTGTGACTCCTGGTGTAGCTGGTTGGACTCTGAGCCATGGGACTGCTCTTCTGCTTGACGTGATAAATGGCCATGGTCTGTCGGTAGCCGTTCTCTGTGGACAGACAGAGGTAGTGGCCCAGGGTGGCTGGGGTGGCCACAAAGCTGAGGCTCCCATCCTGCAAGTGGAGGTAGAGGTCTGAGGACAGGCGGCTGTTTGGACGCTCCCACAGCTGGTGGGACAGCTGTGACGCTGCAGGACAGTGCAGCCGCACCACGTCGTTCAGAGACACGAAGACCAGCTCACCTGCAGGACACGAGGCTGACAAACAGGCTGGAGCTCACTCAGGGGTCAGAGCTGAGAAAACCTGCAGACTGACTGGTGATGACCATATGTGGAATGCAATACTGTCATTTATTACTGCTGGCAGGCTAACGCCTAGAATACTCTCTCATTTAAAACGCAGAATGGTTTAAAATCTTTGCCGTTATTGTTTTGTACAAAGATTTCATAAACAACAACAGATTTATGTAAAATAACTGTATAGGTGTTTATGCAATGGAGAACATCTCAAAACTACAACTGCTGATGTTAAAAGTTGACCTTGAGAGGATTACCCATGCTTTTATCTATACATATCTATATTGTTGAAACAATCTTTTAACTTGTTTGAATAAATTAGCTTTGAATCACTTTCAGATTGTGCAAAATGCTGCAACAAGACTTAGTGGGAACCAGCAGAAGATTACACATTACTGCAGTCTTAGCTTCACTGGTTGCCAGTACGTTTTAAAATCCAATTTCATTAGTTCTTACTTTTAGAGTCCTGCATAGTGAAGCTCCCAGTACATTGCTGACCTCCTGTAAACCCATTCTTCTTCTGCTGTGTTGAAGTCAACTGGTCAGAATTTACTGAGAGTCTCTTGCACTTGATTTAAGCTGAGGGGGATTGGGACTGTAAGACTGTGGAACTACTTTGACTGTTTTTGTGTTGCACCGATTTCACTGACTTTTTAAAAATTAGCTGAAGATGTTTTGGTACAAAAACATTTAACTGATTAACTTGGTATTTTATTTTGTGTCATTGTATTTTATCTGAGTATCTTAGTTTTATCTGTGAAGCACTTTGTGATTTTTATCTGTGAAAGTTGCTACATTAATCAAATTTACTTACACATAATAATAATAATAATAATAATAATAATAATAATAATAATAATAACAATAATAATAGATACTTAATTAAAGGATTCTCATTAAGTATTTAAAACTGTTTTGTGTTTTGTAAAATATCTCAGTGAACACATTTCCAGAACAGAAATGCCACATTGTTGTTTCATAGAGTGACACATACCTGTGGGCATCTTACTTGGTCCAAATTTGGTTCTGTGTGTTAATGAAACACTGTTACAGGCTTCTTCAACATTTCCTCCATCTGTGTCCTGGCTTCTAAAGAGAGGACACTACAGTCAGCAAGTGAATGTTAAATAGAATTAAAGCTCTAAACAGCCTCGTATGGCCTTTGCAGCTCAGCGAGGCTCCGGCCTTGTCACGACCACAGGAGCCCCAACTACACCACCCATTTGCTGTCATCAATGCTCACTCGCAGGTCATGCACCGGTCCACTAGGTCCTGCACACCAATGTGTTGCACAGTTCTCCCTGATGACGCACCAAAAGTCTGGTGCAGATTAGTTACTAGAACAGTAACAGTTAGAGTCATTCAGTTGTGCCCACATCCTCCAGCCAGCAGCCAGTGTTGAGCTTCATGTTGTCATTAAACATACTGTAGGTTCAAATCTTTATGAATCATGCAGTAAAAGGAAGAGAACTAGTAGGACAACAGGTGACCTGTTGTTCAAAGGGGGAGGGACTAAGGTGATGTCACCAATTGACCATGTGAATGTGATCAGTGCTGGTTGGTTATGACAGACATAAAGTCTCAGGCAGCTGGGACTCGTGTGGAAGTTATTCTACCTTAATGTTCTATGGTAAATGGTCAGATTTGACTTAGCCACGTCCACATGCTTTGATGTAGCCAAAAGAATTTGATAACTTTTGACCTTCAATGCCTCAAGACTGTGCTGAGTGATTATGAAGCCTGCATCCCAAAAGCTGAAGGAGGAGTTCACTCAGATACAACATGTGTAAAAGACAAAATGGCGGTTTTGATCCAAAATAGCCGACTTCCTGTGGGAAGACCATGGCTCCAATAGACGTTTTTGTAGGTCCTGTCAAGATACAGAATTTCATGACAGGACCTACAAGGTCTGGGGCTGAATTTTTCTTTATTCTAATGTTGCTGTGGAAGAATTAGGTAAAGGTAAAGCCGTTCATATAAAACAAGTCTATCTACCTAGAAATAGAATCTCCATGGTTACCATGTCTTTGGCCTGTTCCTACATCATACAGCATGCTATGGATTTGATATAAAATTGTTGTAGACAAATATCCAAATATTTTGTTAACATTTTTATGTTTTTAACAGTATTATGTATAACAATACATAATACTGACAGCCCATGTTCATGATGGCAGTGAGGGACTCACAGCGCGGTCTGGGTGACAGAGACCTCCACACAGGCCCTGCTGGCTGCATCCCAACCACAGAAAGGATCCCGGGAAAGAACACACTGGGCACAGGTCCAGTAGTAGGAGCAGTTAGCAGTTGGAATCCTCACCACCCCCTCTGATGTTCCAACATATAGCATACCCTGTATTAACACAATGACTAATCAATCAGTGCAACATTTATTCCACACATTAATAACATCAGTCATGTTTCTGCAAACCTACTGTGAACAGTCACTGTTTCAACATGCATAGAGCCACTGATCCTTCATGTAACATGAGCGCAGGTCCTTGAAACAAGCACTGAGCAAACAGTTGCTGGAGAAGGACACTGAGAAACAACCAGCTGCTAGTGTTTTCAGTGGGATGCGGATTTGTCAGTGAACTTAAAAAAATAAGTCATTTGATGCATCACTCATGTGATTCAAGGAATCAGTAACTGCTCCATTCAGAAGTGGTTGTTGTCTGATGGTCAATGCAACAAAAACAGACTCATTACATGGACCTCAAGATGTGACTTTCCTAACAGACCCGATGGGTTTGGTTCCTCGTAAACTTAGCTTAAAAATAAGTTGTAAAACACGCTTGTAAAACAAAATGGCGGACCTGGGTGGGCTGACATCACTCTGAACTAAAATTTAATCGTCACAAACAGAAAATTTGGTTAATCAATAGAATGGATTTATTGCCCAGCCATAGGTAATGTCAATGTTAACTGAAATTTTCATTTTCTAGAGGGTCAGAAATCAGAATGCCACATTCTTCCATTATGATATCCATAAACAGCCTGCAGAATGTCATTTCAGTTTCACATCATTGTAATCACTTGGTCTGTCTATTTGGATTTATGCAATATGAACTGACTGCCTTCTGGCTGTCTCATCACCATGGAGACTGCAGCTGTCAGTCATTCAGGTCCCTTAGGTTGGGACTTCTCTGGCACAGCTACATTTCCAAATGCAGACTCAAACCTGCCTATGGTTGCCTACTCATTGTGAAGACTGTTCATTAAAAACATGGATTTAAAAAATATATATTTTATTATGCGATAAGGACTACTTTTTAAGCACTTTTAAATTAGTGCTTAAAAATAATTTAAAATTATTAGTAATGCATTTAAAAGTGCATTAATAGCATACCCTGTATTAACACAATGAGTCTTGTTAAACAAAGGTCATATTGTTTAACAAGGACCTGCGAGGTGAACATTATAGATGTTCAACAAGATGTAGTTAAAATCTATGACCAAAAATAGATGAGAAAAAAATCTGAAAATAAACTGAATATGCCTCAGTTTGTACCTTTGGGATAGACAGCTTCAGGCTCCTGATTGGCTGAGGAGGCTTAAAAACCTGAACCTCCTCTATGATGTAGGGCCCCTGTTGGAGCAGCACTGCTTTGTGTAAGTGACCAGACTCTGGAAGACAGTAAGGACAACAAATCGTGTTCTGAAACAAACCCTTAGAGAAATGACGGTAAACTTTTAAACATTTTCTTCTAGCAGTGGGAAACAATATGCCGTGTCTCATGGCTCACCTGTCAGCAGAAACAGGACAGTGTAGAGCTTTTTATTGGCAGCCTGGACTCTCTGAACTGTCAGGTGGCTGTAGGTGTGCTCACGAGACACCAAGGTCAGGCGTCTTCCAGCCGGACGCACGCTGTCCTCTGCCAGGAAGTTTTCTTTGACAAAGCGCAGAGCGTTATCTGAGGCATTGTGCAGGCCACACTAACAGACACACAAAAACAAATGACACAGATTTTAATAAGGATCATAATCATTGTATTCAATTGCAACCTGAGAATTAACACTGCCACTTCATTTCTGCTTCTAAGGATCTGAATTTACACTGAGTGGCAGTGGCACAAGTGGCAATTTGGGGGTGGTGGAGCTCTGACATGGAATTCAATATTAGTATTAACTTTGTATGTGTTTGGAATAATCCACAAATCTTTATTAAGTCTATGAGTTACATATCGTAGGAACATGGTCCACACACAGTAGCAGTGTGTCCACTCCAGTCCAGCCTAAACTCAGCTCTGCACACTGTGGTCACGTTAATCTGAGAACATCAATGCTGAAAACTAATTTAACTTGACCAGGTAAAACTCTTAAAGGTTTTAATGAGAGCACAACTCTCTGTCTCCATGGAGATGCTGCAGTCCACACTTCCTTTATTTCTACACAGAGTGGCTGGTGTTCTCAATGTACTTGATTGCAAACACTGAGTAAAACAGTTTAGATGAAATGCTGAGTTTGCAAAACATTGTAATAGCATAAAAACACAGCACTCATGCTGGGTTATTTAAAGTTAACAGAAAGTATAGCTAATACACTGTAAACTTGGAAATGGAAGAAACAAAATACTAAGAGGATGAAACCAGTGAGAAATGTTTAACAGCCCTCCATTACGAAGCTCCACCTGTAGTTAAGGGCCGTTTTCAGGAAAGATTTCTACCCACTTTTATGTGATGTGTCCCAGGTGGGAGAAAAACTACCCTGGTTCCTGAAAAGGTGAATTTCCACTGAAAGAACCTGAAGGTACTGTAGGTTGGAATTAAGACAGCGCTTCAAGACTTACATTTTTTTATTTTATATGCAAATTACCCTTTGAGTTTTCAATTTTCAAAGAATAAAGAAATGCCAACAGTAGTTGATCATGATTCTCAGTGTGACTTGTTTTACCTCTCCTGGGTTTGCCACCTTCTCTTGTACTCGTGCGCTCCACTGTAACGTGTCTCTGTTCAGGACTTTATAGTTCCCGGAGAAAACGGATTTGATCTCAGTCAGAGTGAAGGAACACACCGCTGACCGTCCAGAGTTCACAGTCCTGAATTATGGAAAACAGCTATTAATAAATAAATAAGAATGATGATGTCTGTAGAAATCATCTTTGAGATCCTCCTAAATGAGGACATGGGAACATTTGTACAAAGGCAAAGTCTGAGATCGATAAAGATGTCAAACTTTCCCACATTGGCAACTACTTTTTAAGAATCTCCAGGGAGAATTATTTAAAATATATTTTAGAGTACAATGTGTAAAATTGATCCCAAAATGGCAGGAAGAACTACAGAAATATTTTGAAGAGGCTTGAAAGGAAAGTGAAGTGCTGATGAGATAATGTGATGTCACTGGTTAAAAACAAACAAACATTTTTTGGAATTAAGAAGTAGAAGCTGGGGTGCTGAGGTGGCGCAGGGGTTAAGCACACCTCACATATGGAGGCCTTAGCCCTCGACATGGTAGTCGCAAGTTCGATTCCTGGCCTGGCGACCTTTGCTGCATGTCTTCCCCCTTCTCTAATTACCCAATTTACTGTCAAATAAAGGCCACTAGAGCCAATAAAACCTCTTAAAAGAAGTAGAAGCTGGTTTATTCTAAACTAAGGTCAAATGTCAAACTTTAAAAGTTAGGTTTTCTGCAGTATTACTGAAACTGACATCACTCAGAAAGCCTAACAGAGTGACTGATTTAAAAAGAGTAGGATGATGTTTTTCCATCATCTTCTATTGTTGGCAATAGCTACTCCCATACAAACAAGTGGAGCCATTGTTACTCTTCTTAGAAATGGGTATTGAATTGATGCTCTAATTTGTGGATGTTGACCAGAAATCCACCTGAATCCACCAGAATCCACAGTCCTGGAGTAACCAGGGAAAGAGCCCTGCAAACAGAGAACCTGCATCACTGACCACTGAGAGGTGAAGATGCCGTAAAACAGTGTGTCATCCACTGAAGCGCCCTCTGCTGGTGGAAGCACGTCAATATCCTGGATCACATTGTAAGGGAGCTCGCTGCCATCTTGGCACAACAGCTGAGCTTTGGCAAACGTGGTCCATCGTCTCTGCAGAGTGCGCTGACCTCCGACGTCACTCTGATGGGTCAGAGGAAAAACACTTGGAAAAGTTGATTCAGACTACTGAGCATTTCATAGCCAAATCATTAACACCCCACCACCGTGCTTCATGATTGGATTGTGCTCATATCTACAGTAAGCTATGGCTTTAAT
This sequence comes from Xiphophorus couchianus, assembly GCF_001444195.1. Taxonomy (NCBI): domain Eukaryota; kingdom Metazoa; phylum Chordata; class Actinopteri; order Cyprinodontiformes; family Poeciliidae; genus Xiphophorus; species Xiphophorus couchianus. The sequence continues at coordinate 27,360,187 of NC_040240.1, forward strand.
TAACATGGACATATGGAATTATCACAAAAATACATTTACTTTTGGGTTTCATTCAGATGAGGAAGAATCAGACTGGGAGCTGAAATGAATGTTTTCCACTTAGGAATTACCTTCCATACTGTAAGCCATACTGTACAGTGATGGTTTACAGATGGTTTGGTAACATTTTACCATTCACTAGATTGATGGGCAGTTCTTCCTGCTGTCTTTCCACCATAATTTTATGTTAACACACATGCCTGTGTGTTCCAGAGGAGCAAACAGCTCTCACTTCATCTTTTACAGATCCTGATCAAGTGGATTTGATCAGCTGCAGCTGACTGCTGTCATGAAAGCATCAAGAGTGAATCTAGTTTCATGATCATTTTAGCTTCGTCTTTAATTTTAGCTCAGTAAGCAATGGCAGTACTTTCTGTACTTCAGGTTAGATTTGATTTATTTCTGATGATTTTCATTATATCCAGGTATGTAAAACTATAAACTCCAAAGACTGTGTGCTTTTTTTCTAAACTTGGTTGTGTGTTTAGAATTGCTTCATATGTATGAAAAACAGCTAAATGCTGTGGCAGAATGCTTTTAAAGCCATAGGCAGGTGTTAAACCGCCTGCTGCTCGCTGGATTAATCACCACGGAAACCTTCTCTTTATCGATTTAAATTCTAGCTGAACACTTAGCTACCACAACTCAATTCACTTCAGTTTATTTATATAGCACCAATTCACAACAAATGTTATGCACTCAATGCACTTTACAACAACAAATCATTACAATTCAGTCACACATCCATTCCAGTTGATCTAGTTATCAAACAGTATGCTCAGTTAACTATTCAAAGTAGTTTCAAAAGTTTCCAAGTCTCTTTGCTCCTAACTTGGGTGATCACTGTTATTAACTGTGTTGCTGCTCAAGGTCAGAGTTCAGTGTTTAACATCTTCACTGTTTTGCAACTTTTGGCTGAGTTTTTTGCTGCCTTTGTCCTGCATTTTTCTTTTATGCTCTTTTACATGATGATCTAGGTCCTTTGAACTTACCAGGCAGATCTGAGAAACACGAGAAACAACGAACTTGTCTACAAAGTTATACTCTCTGCCCACTTCACTGAAGAAAAAGTAGATTTTCTCCTCATGTGGAATGAACTTGGAACTGATGAAGGTTGGATCTACAGGAAACAGGATACAAAAGGTCAATGTATGAAAATGTACAGGGAAAATATTCTTCTTCAAAGTTAAATGTTCTCAATAAGACACAATTTTAAAACATTTCTGGAAAATAAATTAATGTTATACTTTTGTTTCATCTTTTCCAATGAGTAAACCAGCAGCAGCTTAAGAGATGGAGAAAGTTAGAGAATAATTCCAGCAGAAACTCTAATTCTGACAACACAATATATTTACTGCAAAGAGGAAAACAGAAGATTCAAAATTCAACTAATATCATGCTCAGATTCTCTCACTGCAAAGAACCTCATAAACGCATCTAAGACTCATAAAATATTCTCACTGCCTACATAAATCACATGAGATAGAACAACGTTCATGCTCAATAGCACATAATAATGATTTCAATCAGTCATGTTTTGAATCCTAATAGAACGTTTATTATAACCCTCATGAAACTGACAGAGAAAAACAGTTTGGACAGAAAAAGTCATAATCCCAAACATAAACATGTTATCAGATTGTGTTATTTAAGCCCATCAATCAGAGTTTCTCAAATGACTCAATAGGAACACCTGGATGCAGCAGCTTGCTTTCTCTGGTCATTGTAGCACACAGAAGTTCCACTACCAAAGGAAAGAAATGCTAAGTAGTGATAGCAGGTCAAGTAAATGGAAAAAAGATTTCTGCCCCAGAAAAGATCCCAAAGAAACGGTGAAGAATATTAGTCGTCTTCTTCCATGACTTCTAAATATTAGCATGAGCACTGGCCACAGAAATCCTCATATCAGAAGTCTACCCCATAGCCGTCACATACACACAGTCAGAGAGGATCCATATTGGCAAAAGGTAGCAAAACGCTAAACATGCTGTTAGTGTAAGTTGGCTTTAGACTCAGCACATAACAACAAAGCAGAGTCCTGGAAGGTGGAGCCAAAGTGTATTTACTTAGCAGTGAGCCTGAGTACAACTGCATTACTTTGAAATGTGTCAGGATGAGAGTCAGTGCACACACCCTCCAGCCATCCTAATGTGTCATCCAATTTAAGGTCCACCCGGCTGCTCTCACTGAGGTGTCGGGAGATGACTGGTCGGTTCCCTCTGTAGTCTGCCACAGTGCCGGTGTAAAGCTCTCCGTCTGAGTAGCACAGACAACACACAGCAGCCAGCACAAGATTCTTTATTATGTTATGCTTTTCTTACAGGATGGACTATTTTTGCATCAGTCACTGAGAAAAGACTCATTTTCCTGCACCATGGTTCCATTGACTTTAGAATTTCTCTAATTTTGGAAAGCAGTCAACTTTTCTATATCAAAGTGTGTCAGAGAAAAGCTGCTGATTTCTTTTCATTTCAGAGGCAGCTTCTGTATCAATGTCAACAAAACTGAGAAATTGATTTTCTCTGCATCTTTCAGCAAAATATGTTCTTAATTTCCTAGAAAAATAAAAAGAAGATATGATTTAACTGATGTCTTTAACTTAGTGTGTTGTGTTCCAACGACTGAAAAGTAAGATAAAAACAGTAGATGATAGGCTGGATTTCTTTGTTAAATGTGTTTATTTCTTGAGCTCTGAATAAAGAAAAAGGAGAAAGTGAACACTAAGCTTAAACAATAAAACCTCCAACACATACACATCTTTAGAAGGTGAGTAGAATCTGCTCTCTTTAGTAGGGAACATAAAAATGACTGATAGATTTCATGTTAAATGTCTAAGAGTGAAGCAGTTGCAGTAGAGGCAGCATTGTCTTACCCACAATGATAGCAGTGTTGCGCTGGTAGGGGTCATAAGGGCAGCGACCTCTCCCTTCATCAGTGTTGAGGCTCATTGTGAGCGTCTCTGAGTTCTGGTCAGAAAAGTCAAAAGTCAAGGTGTGATGATATTGCATATGGACATCTTTTCTTAATTAAAACTATTGTGAAAAAGTCACTGATCTCCAAAAGCAAAACTCATGCATTAGAATGGACTTATTCTATATAGAGTGAAATAGTTCAAACATATTCATGTAATTTTGATAACTATGGCTGACCTGGAATATGAAAACACAAAATTCAGTATATCAGAAAACTGAATATTATGAAAATGTCAACATTCTAGACTCACTGTGTTACACCCTGATTAGCCAAACATCTGAAAACAGCTGCAAAGGTTTATCCTAACTTAATAAAATGAAGTGATGTCACAGCAGAGATATGCCAGCATAAAAAACTTACGATATATGTGCAGCGTGGACTAAAGGCGAATGTTCCACACGCGTACATGTGAGTGCTGTTTAAGAACTGCAGAACTCGGATGAAATTGGGACAGTCCGCCTTAAAAACCCAAACAGAAAAGTTAGAGTTGAGATGATTCCGTAAAACCAGTTTCCCACTGATAACTAACCCACCAGTCAGAACCTGATGAGAACTCCACAAAGTCTACAGCTCCACACAGAGATATCCGTTACCATAGCGATGGTCAAATGGCGCTAGTCAATTGGGTGTCATGAGCACAAATGCTTTGTGGAACAAATCAAAAAAGTAAAGAGCATATGCAGTGAAAATATAAACCCTGTATGCAGGTTGATGAACCTGGATGATTTTCTGTAGCTGTAGATTTTAAATGACAGTGAAAATAGTCAACTGAAGTCACTACAGTAGACTATGATGGGATGACACTTTCAGAGTGAAATGTCAGAATGAAAACATGAAGAGAATTTTATTTTCTCAAGCAAATCTGTTACATTTATATCTATTAACATGCTTCACACATTTTTATTTTAAATATTTCACTATTATGATTTCTAAAATTATGATGATATTTTATGTCCCTAATGTTTCAGAATGGAGAGAATGATATGAACTATCTCACCACTGTCACTGTAATCATTTAAATGTTTTTAATCATTGATACCTTGGGGTTAAATGATCTGGCTGGAAAATTTAAAGTTATTTAATCCACACCGGAATTTGGTGCATAACTTCAAATCAACACTTGCCATTTTCTTGCCCTTCATGGAACACTCTTCTAGGTCTTTTTCTGAAGGGCTCCAGTCCAGCTACAAAAAACAAGATTCAATATGAGTGTAATATCCATATAGACCACCAGAGGGTACAACAGGCAACATTTATTATGTCACTGCTGGTTTAGGAAAAAGGAAAAAGGCTGCTTCCATGATCCTATAATGTAAGAGTAACAAACATTTCACTAAAGAAAACATCAATTTTCATAAATTCTCAGAAGCAAATCAGAGTGAAAATAGAAAAGCCAAAGAACAGAACCTGAAGCATCTCAGACGATCCTAAACTGTCCAGAACCTTTGGTACCAAACAGCCCAGTGTTTAGTTTCTGCACTGAACTGATGATGATGACTGAGTCAGACTACCAGAGGCTTCAGCTTCTGGTGAATGTATGGCCTCTAATCACCACTGAACTGTTGTTCTTTATATGCTGTGGCATTACATGACATAGTGATGTTAGTGTCCAGTGTTTGGCACTGTCACATTGCAAACAGCTCAGCCTTTGGTTCACTGTGTTGCCATGTACTGCCGTGGGACTTTGCACAGTGGAATTGTGACTTCCAAAGGAAACATAACGTGGGGCTCATCCTATGTTTTACTGGATGGAACGTAATTAATTCATTTAATGAAACCACTAAAAGGTCCATTAAATTTATCTACATCAGTGCCGTCCAAACTTTTTGTCACATGGACCAAAATCGTCAAGTTAAAAGTACTCACTGGACAAGAAAGTGTTTAAAACCACTAAAGATTTACTGTATTTTTTATTTCGATGCTCAACGATAAACAAATCATACAATAATTCTAAAGAAGTTAGCTTGTTTGTCGGAAAGGGAAGTTTAAATTATTGTAGAACTTTGAGTTATTCACATTATTAAAAGAAATAAATCCTGCTTGTAAATTATTTTGGACTCAGATGAAACAAATATTCACCCTGTTTTCAGCAATAAGACCAGGATCTGGGTCACTCTCTTTATTAAGTCAGGTTTAACAAATTAACTCAAAGCAGATTTGGGCTCTCTAAAGTCTAAGTAGAAGTCAGTTGATAATTGCCGTCCTATTTACCATCAAATTAAACAGAAAGCATGGTTGTTAAAAACAAATACTTTGTGTTGTACTTAATGAATTCGTCAAAATGGAATTTGTCAGTCTTAACTAAAGAAAATAAATTTTCTTTAATTAATTAAAGAAAAGAAAAGTCTGCATCTGCATCAACTACCTGTTTTGGAGGGCCACACATAATCAGTGAAGAGGCCGCAAATGGCCCCTAGACCGCACTTTAGACACTCCTGATCTAAATGCTCAGATATAGTTATCTCTCAACTTACTGAAATCCTGGAGAAAAAAAACAAACAAAAAACTAAGCAAAATTGTTTTTATGTTTCATGGCCCAGTCAGTGGTGTTTGGGATAACTATAAACACCTCAGTTCAGGGTTTTTTGTTTTTTCACAGGGGATGTAAATGAAAACCATCTCAGCTTTCAAAACTGACATTTCTCTCATTTCCTGCAGAACTGGGCTCTTTACTTCTCACTTCAGTTAGAGTTTCATACGGACACAGAGTGAAACTTTCCAGCCTCAGTTTCACTTTTCTACATCAAAACTAGTGGCAGTAATAAGTTCCTACAACGGTCAGCAGACAGACAGGGATCATCTTATTTAATTTAATTTATATTTTGCCAGGATAAAAAATAATTGAGATTATAAATCTCTTTTCCAGAGAGTCCTGGCCAAGAGGCAGCCAGAAATACAACACAAAAAACACACAGAAAATGTTAGGCTATAAAAAACAAGTACATCATTACATCGGGTTCAAGAACTTTCAGTTGATTCCCTCACCTTGCTCCTCAGGAGGACAGTGTCTTTATGACCAACATCCAGCGCTAACACAGCATCACGAGCTCCTACATACAGCTTTTCTCCATCCGCACTGAGAAGCAGGGTTGTGGTGTTACTGAGGTCATGGCTGCTGAAGCAGGTGAGACGTCTACCTGGGCTACCTGTTATTTAACACACAGCAATACATCTCAGTTAAGAACAGAATAAAAGAGCTAAAGGAGTAAACATATGGGGCCTCTTACTGGACAGGAGACCAAACAAAACCTTACATGATATTGAAGTTTATCATGTCAGAGAAGTCAGAAAAGCATCAACAGGATGAGAAAGGACTAAAAATGATGGATGCAAAGTTACTGAGCAATAAATCACCAGCTTGGTATGCAGGGAAACTTTTTACAATGGAACCTTAGCTGGTTTTCTGCACAGTATACTGAATGAATCCTCATCGCAATGTAAGTGTCACTAAGCACTGTTTTGGAACAATATTTGGTAGACTGCTACATTTTATGTTCATGCATTTATGCTCTGCATCTCAGTGATATACTTGGCCAGTTAGATGGACAAACTGCCTTCAATGTCCAGACCTGATGGACATTGCTGGTGGCAGTGACACAAAAGCTCAGAGTGGTATACAATGTGTGATTATAAAGAAAGAAAGAAAAAAAAGGAATATTGTAATCATCATCACCACAGTTTCCAGAAGAATAACAGAAATACATGTCTTCCTGATGTTATACAGACTCGCCTCCAGAAAAAAACTACATGTTTTTATATTTTGCACACATTTTGAGTTCTGTATTCTGTCACATTATTTCAATCCTAATACTGTAACTAGTTTACTGCATTCTATCATAATTCCAATGATCTCCATTTTCTGAAAGCGTTGATAGGCTTCAGTTATATACTTCTTCTCAAATAGATTTTATAACTAAAATGATCTTTTAAAAGGGGCAGTGTTATGTATTTTCCAGACATATAGTGGCATTTTATAGCCCAATCAAGTAATTATATTAACTTCAATTGTTATACATATGCTGTATATATAAAATATCAATTAAAATAAAATTGACTTTGTAATTTAACACCTTAAAATTGGGCTCTTGTCTCTTTAAAAATGCAGACTGTTTCTGAAACTCTGCCATCAGGAAGTCGTCACAGCATTGTTCCTCTATTAACACCTTAATGTGTTTACCAGCACTGCACAGAGAAGTAGCTTGTATACTGAGCAGTTCAACCAGGTTTTTGCTAATTGGTCGCCCCAGGCATTTGCACAGCTGATTGGTTGCCATGGGAGATTCAACAATTTCTCAAACATGCATGAAAGAATCAAGGCAACACTTCATTTTGTAGAGGGAATAACTTTATAACATGACGCAAAGCTTAAAAAAGTCATTTTAACATAATACTGCCCCTCTAACTTGTTAGTGGCTAACATTGCTTCTCTTCATCTCAGAGCCTCTGTTAGGTACTTCACTTCACTTAGAGGCACAGTGCTTCATTCCTGATGGTGAAGGGTAAAGCGTTTGCTGTCTTCCAGTATCAGACCATCAATCATGTGGAAGACAAAGACGAGGCTTCACTCACCCACTGGAAAGAAGACTCTGGGAGACAGCCTGGTCAGGCATGGGTTCAGCAAAGCCAGCAGGGTTACAGTGAGACGCAGTAGGCGGTGACTGTCCATTGGCTCTGATGACATGGACAGTCAGAAGGCGAGCACTGGGTTAGATGACCATCACACCCTCAGAGTCTCAGCAGGGAGGAATCGAAGCTATACTGGAATTTCAAACCATCTTCAGATCTGGAACAGAATCAGAGACACATCACATAATTTGCTGCCATGTTCACTAAATAGTCACTGTTTATTATAGTGTTTAAAGTGATGTTCAAAATTTTCTTATCAAGAACAGAACTTATGTATATTTTTTGTTTTTCCTTTTCCTTATACAATCATTTCTTCTTCTTAACATGACTCCTTCTCTATTACTTTTTCTTATGCATTTCTGCCTCATTTTGTAAATGAGGAGGGTGGATAGATAGAGGCCTAGAAAAGGAACCAGAAGCTGCTGTCCTGGGTCATTTTCTGTGTTTCCCATAATGATGAACCAACACTGAAATGGTAAGCTGTTTCTCTGTCTTTCCAAAACCATGTTATCACTTATTTGGCTTTAACAAATTATGATTCTAACTCGGTTTTCATGATCATTCAAGATGATTCCTCCTAAAACAGAGTCCAGGGTAACATCTGAAATGCCATGTTAATCTAACTGAATAAATATGCGTGTAGCTGGAAAACAAACAGCAGCACCAGCTTGCTTTGCAACGTCTGGGCAACTGTGGTGCAACATGACTCTTTCTTTGTTTCTTGTGTGATAATAAAAATGAAGGTTTCTCACAATCTACACAGTATTTATGTTAAAATTTTGCCCTTGTCTTCTTTTCGTGTGACGACTTTACTTTGATCGCCTGGCTCACTACGCTGCTGTTGCACAGAAATTTCCCCAAGTTTCAATAAAGGATGTTTCTATTCTATTTTGAATACAGGTTAGGGTGTCTGGTCAGAGCTGGCCGGAGTGCCCCCTAGCGGATGTTTTAGATAACACTTGTGTGGCACAAACTGTTTTCAGTAAACTTGTCCAGCGTTAGAAGCAGTGAGCACAGAGATCTATAGTTGTGTTTCTATAAAGTGTGTTAAGCTAAAACACCTGAGTTCAGATGATCACTCTGTTGATTCACAGTCTGAAGGCCTGAAGCGCAAAGTGCTGACTTTAAACTTCACACCAACAACAGTCACTTATCTGCTCATGTTATTCCGTGTGGTTTTTGTAACTTTATTATTATTATTATTATTATTATTATTATTATTATTATTATTGCAAAACAACGCTCTCACATTCTGTATATTTCAGTAGCCGACGCACAGACACAGTTAGTTCAGCCTGGTCTTACTGTGGCTCTTCTCCATCGCAGCCTTCCTTTCCTTCTCATGTGACCGCTGTTGTCTGGCTGATCCTCCGCGGTAGACCTGCAGCCATAAGCAAACCGCAGAGCGGTTCTACTGATCAATCTGCCCGAAACTGCCGACGGTGAGCACAAAGCGTCTGCAGTTGCTGATAGCTACGACAGCAGCTGGGAAACCGGAAGTTGTTGAGAACGTGCAGCAGAAGGAGGACGGAATCAAGACCGCAAATCCAAACATTTCATTTGTGATACAGAACGAATTATTCAATTCAGTTCAGTTTACTTACACAGCGCCAATTTACAACAAATGTCATTTCAATGCACTTCATAAAAATAATTTCAATTCATTCCAATTGATTCTACTTATCAATCAGTACAGTGTGCACAATAAATTATTAAAAGTTGATCAAGTGTCATACTACATCGAGTTTATCTATCTATCTATCTATCTATCTATCTATCTATCTATCTATCTATCTATCTATCTATCTATCTATCTATCTATCTATCTATCTATCTATCTATCTATCTATCTATCTATCTATCTATCTATCTATCTCAGGCCATACCTGAAAGACGAGACAGACAGGACGGAATTACTTTCAAGAAAATTTCACGGATAAAATTAATGCTTCAAAAAGTTATTATTGATTTTGTACAGTTTGACAAGGGATTTAAAGCAAAACTTTATATTTTGCCCTTTGGTGGGACATTCTAAGAAACCTCTGCAGTAATACTAGAAAAAACTGTTGCAGACACAAAACAGACTTTTTTTTCTCTTGCCCTCGACCTCTGTCTCCTCCTTCATCTCGGTGTGATGTCTGACATCATGCTATTCTCACTGCAGTCCAGAGTCACAGCTGTGCGCGGAATGGGCCACTAAACCAAGAGGTTGAGCACGGTAATAAATTATTGTCTCACAAACAGTAACAAATAGCTACAGACTTATAATAGACAGTTTTTTGCTTGTTATTTTGCTGGCTATTATCTATTTCTCTTCATGTAAGGTACAAAACGAGCCTTCCTGGGGTTCTTCAGAGAGAGTTTAGTGTTGAAGAATGATATAAATCACATTCATTTTTTTCTTAAAGGCATGTACCAAAAGGAAGAGAAAGCAAAGAAACCAGCTGAAACCTGTTGTAACCAGGAAGTACTTATTTCTGCCACTATGTGCAGTAAGCTAAGATTTTTCATGACCAAAGCATTGCACAGAGGTAAAAGAAAAGACACCTTCATAAAAAAATTATTACTGATGGAAAAATTGTCATGAGCTCTAAATGTTTGTGGTGTTTGGTTTTCATTGTTTGAATATTAATTATTTATGGTCCTTGATTATAGACTTAGTGTTGAACGTCTTGTGTTCTGTTTGTTGAATATTTTGGTTTAGACTTAATATCAAATTTATTTATGTATAATGCACATTTCCAACAGCTTGAACTGCACAAAGGCTTCACAAAGTAAATGCAACCAAGGATAAATGAAATACACAACAGTGGTCAAATCAAGTAAAAACTGGAAAAAAGAGCTGATGTTTTTGGCTCACTGCTGGTTTTTCCTAATGTGCTTTTCCCAATTTTTATCTTATCTTTTTGCGAGTTCTGTAAGTCTTCTGTTGTTTATTATTAAACTCTAGAACAAACTTAGAATCCAGAAAAAATTCTTCCAGAACAGGAACATTTAGTTTTTGTTATTTCTTAGAAACTGTGGAGTACTCATTACTTTTACAAATTTAGAGCACACTTAGAAAGTCCAGAGATTACTTATACTTATCTAGCATCCCAGAAGTGCAGAAGATACTTACTTACTTACATTGATTTAGCAACCCAGAACAGGGATTAGAACTTGGAACCCAGAAAAACTAGCTTAGCAACTACTTTTTATACTCCTATTCTTCCAAACCAGAAAAAGACTTAAAAAAGGACCAGAAAAGGATACTTACTTATATTTATCTAGCAACCCTGAATAGGAGTATCTAGTTTATTTACTTTGGATCAACATTATTAGCTTTTTCTTCTTTTGCTCTTTCTTTTGGTTTGTTATTTTGTTTGTATTTCCGTTTAATTCATGTAAAGCACTTTGTACTGCCTTGTTGCTGAAAATGTGCTTTACAAATAAAATTACCTTTACTTTTACCTAATCACCACAGGGCCGAATACCACACTAATGGCTATGGCTACAACTGATTTCTAACCTCTGAACTCAGTGAACTCCATTGCAGCCACAATCTAGAAGAATAAAAATCAGCAGTAATCAAAGACCAATCAAAATATTCCACAAATTCTGAGTTAGAGCTCTTCAGAAAGACATGGAAATCAAGAAGTATATTTTTGTACACTTTTCTATGCACTCTTAGTGCACATAACTCCACTGCTGAATGAAAAAGAATGTTCAAACTTATTTCAAGTTTTCTGTGTAAGATTTGGATAAGCCTGTGAAATAATGGGAGAATTTGTTCTGGTCAGATGACTCATTAAACACATCATATTTGGAAGGATGGTTCTACACAGTTCCTTAAAATCACAAAAGTTCCAGGTGGGAACCTCATTGTTTGGACTCTCTAAGGAAGGATGAGGAAAGAGTTGAGATCTTTTTATCCATTACCACAGTGGTACCCAGTCCTGATCCGTAGGGTACACTGTTTGACACGTTTTACATATGTTTCCCGTTCAGCATGACTGATTTAAATGGTTGTATCACCTCCTCAGTATGCTGTTAATTCTCTATTCATTTAAACCAGGTGTACAGCAGCAGGAAAACACCTTAAACCTTTGGGACAGTGGGCCCTGAAGATGAAGACCATGGTGAGGGACTTCTGTGACACGTTCACAAATTAATGTAAACTGAAGATTTAGCAACCTGTCAAAGTCTAATTGCTAAACTAACATAATTTCAGTTGGAAAGATGTTCATTTCCTTTCTTACCAAACCAGGCTAAGGTGACAAACCCAGGGCCTTCCTGCTGCAAGGCATCATGCGTCACCATGCAGGCCAATCTGACGAACTTTAAAATAAATACCTTCAATGGTTGTCTGACTCTCATAAGTAACATCTAGAGGCATGACATTGTTACAAGATTGCAATCCCTGATTGCAATCTCGTATTTTGTGCAGTTATCCAATTATATATGGGATTTAAGCATTTATAAGGTAAATACTCTGATTACATATATATCACTTTTATAGTTATAGAAAGCAGTGAAAGCACTTTACAGTAGAGTCACTTTCACCCCGTCACACTCACACATTCATTAACTGACACAATATTGGTAGGCAACTTTTGGTATGCTCAGAGGTGGAAAGAGTACAAAAATAATGCACTCAAGTTAAAGTACAGTTAAATTGATAAGATTTCACTTAAATACAAGTAAAATTACCAGTGTAGATTGACACTCAAATAACAGTAAAAAGTACCTAATTAAAACTGACTTTTAAAATCCCACCTAACAGTTTTAAATAACTGACTCTAAACTAAGAACCTGATCCTCTGTTTTCAGCATCAGCCAATACAAATTATAATCACATGTAATCAGATAAAAAGTACATGCAAATTGTACTTGATTACAGTGATGAAAGTAAGTGGTTATTTCCATCCCTGGGGCCCCTAGGGGCACATCAACATGTGAGAGGAGGAAACTGGCATCAATCAGTAGGTGTGTGGATATGAGACGGTTTCTTCACAGCTACTAAATAGGAGTTAGTTACAGATGGTGATGGGTGATAATGAATGTCTCGGTGTGAATCAACCAAGGAGTGAAAACAAAGTCCCAAAAAACAAAAACATAATATTTCTATGAGACCCATTTCCATTGTTAGCAACAGATATTGTTTTTACTATTAATATTAATTTAAGTAATGTAAGGTTGATATTAAAATAATGTGGGAGAATGCTGTGGGGTGACAACATGGAGAAGGAACAAAGTAAAGCAGGACTCGACATGACAGATTTTTGCAGTGATACCTCAGAGTGAGAAGCTGCTGGGTCTCAAACCTGCTCAGGACCTTTCTCTGCTTCCATGTTCTCTCTGTGCATGTTTGATTTGGAAACCTTCCACAGCCTAAAACTGTGCATGTTAATTAGCACTCTAAATCTCCCTAAGTGTAAGTGTGTACTAACCAATCCCCAACATACTGAAAAACCTGGCAGGATTAAGTGGTTGAACTTGGATGAAATTAAAGTGTGAGAAACTCTTAAAATAATTACAGTCCAACAGATGACTCAGTCAACTGTTTATGGCTCTTGACTACAGCTGCCACTTTCTCTTCCTATAAGGCTCTTTTGTTATTTGAGGAAGCACATCTAGTCAAAGAATGTTCTCACCTTTTACCTGCCAGGATAGCAATGTGTCGGAACCCTTTACCACCAGTGCAAATCAAGTCAATGACAGTGTCAATGTCTAATGACAGTGGTTTGCATGAATTGTAAGTCTCTGTAAGTATATTATTCTCATCTAAAAGAAAGACACTGAGGAAACCCAGTTAACTCTGTTTTAATTTAAATATTTACATTTTTGTTAAAGTTCCATCAAAAGTAGCCTATCATGAGGAGGGTTAGGAGGGCTTTACTTAGAAATAGAAACCTTGGCAAAAGTATTGTAATAAAAATAAGGATCATTTTATTAAGAAAATCTAAAGTTTTCTTTTCTGTATGTCTTTGAGACCAGCATGTCAATAAACATCTAATTTATGCTGGCATACAACTGAAGATCACAAACTGAAAAAACCCCCAACAACAAACCAGAGACCTAGAATGAGCACCTAATACTAGGTACTGTTAGTTCCATTACATGTTACGATGTTTTTAAATTGGTCCCAAACTGAAAGTGTGTGTACCTTGTGTTGAGTAGCTTGTTTCATGCAGTTGTCTGAAAAATTATTAATCTGACTTCCTCCACACAATCTCTCTGCAGTTTCTTTCAATTTTCACCTCTTCCATTTTCTCCACACACAAATGAGCTGTTCTAATGAAGCTGGTGAAACCATTCTGCACAGCTCTGTTGGTGTTCTACTTACAAAAGGTCTTTGTTGGAAGACAGTACCTTCTTGGTTCTTTTCAAAGGTAACTCCACTTCTCCATTCAACTTCATCCCAATGTCAAGGTATCACTTTCACCTGCCATGTTACACCATGGAATTCCAGAATAGGGTCCAAATGTAGGTTCACACAGCAGTATGAGGAAAGAATAGCTGCAGGGAATAAAGCTTTGAGGGGTTTTACAGTGAGTGCGGTGAGGAATGGAGTGTGTAAGATGGCTAATAAGGAGAAAAGAAGCTTGGAGAGGATTAGCAGTGACCTGGAAACAGCCTTGTGGTTACAGGCTGTGTCCCTTCTAGTGTCAAACATGAAAATGCTGACACATGGTTGACATTGAGCAAAAATATGAGTCCCTCCATGGTGTCCGTGAAAGACCACTGACTAGAAAAACAAATCCGTGTCATAAAAATTGTTCAAAGAATCAAGGGTCATAATAACTTTAAAAATTCATCCATCTTTGGCATTTATGTGCTTATTCTAGCAAGATGGCAGGGTGCTGGTACTGGGAACACTGGACTGGAACTGGGAGGCTCAATGTCTCTATCAGTCACTGGACAGGTTGCCAGTTTGTGACAGTTTGTAACCCTATTCAAACCTAGGGCAATTCAAAGTCACCAACAACAACCATAGGTTGCATCAGGGTGAAAGGACAATAACAACACCCCTGTGCATGTGTCCATGCACAATGACTTCAGGCTGGCATTTGAAGCCAGTAAGACACCAGTAGCATCAGTCACTGTGGAACCAAACAATTCACCTAAATATTCCAAATTTATTTTTAAATCTTTGGTGCAACATACTGCTCTGTATGTGCAAATTTCTAGTGACCCATGTTCACTAAAAACATGGGTCACTAGACATTTCTTTCCCTGACCCAAGGTCAGGGAAACAGTGCTCGATCTTTGAGGGTCCAGTTGTTGATAGTGAGACATAAAGTATGTGTGGAGAAGATTTCTTTGAGCTAACTGTGTTCATAAATTGTTAAGCACATAGATTGTCCAACAAAAAAATAATTTAATGAAATGGTGGAATCCAATGCATCACTTTCTCTGCACATAAATTATTATACTCATAACTTCTTAAAACCATCAGATAGAGTTTAATGACATAGTAACAGACAATCAGCCAGTTATATTTCATCATTGTAGATTACAAATGTTC
The DNA here is from genome assembly GCF_001444195.1 of Xiphophorus couchianus. Taxonomy (NCBI): domain Eukaryota; kingdom Metazoa; phylum Chordata; class Actinopteri; order Cyprinodontiformes; family Poeciliidae; genus Xiphophorus; species Xiphophorus couchianus. The sequence goes on from NC_040240.1 coordinate 27,375,332, forward strand.
TCAAACCTCATATTCATAATTGCAAGATCAAAAGCAAATAGTAAGTAACAAATTAACTGTGAAATAGAGCCATGGTGTAATACTGAAGCAAAATAGGCAGCTTTTTTACATTAACTGATGAACAGCCACCTGGTCATTTACATTCCTATCTAGCCAAATTTGCACTGAGATGTGACCAGTAGCTTCTCTGTCTTATGAATTCATTTTGACTGTTTGACCGGCTTTGCTGCACATTTTGCTAGCACCATGATGAAACTCTATGGATTTTGTGCTGTTATTGTTCTGCTGTCTTTGGCTAAGGGGTGGAGTGCTGGTAGGATTCTTTTTTACTTTCTGAATAAACAAAGTGTGGATTTGTTTTGACTTTTCATATCTGCTTTTGTTTGGATCATTTGATAAAATCTTTTAGAAAATGTAGACTTTACAAACATAAGAGTGATCAATAACAAAATGACTTCATGAGGAAACTTTAGATCCATTCACATTTAAATATAAATGGATGTCATTTTTGGAACCATGCCATACTTTCACCTTTCAGTGTTAGTTGATTAGTTCAAACGCTCTGGACATGTACTAAGAAGAATGCTGAAAATAATATACTTAGCACTGAACTCAATTAATTTTTTCTTAATTTCTACAGTCTAACCCAGACACTTGCTCTATTATGTTAGCAGTACATGCTTAACCCTGACCCTGAACTCGATTGAAACCATAACCAACACCTGATCCAGAAACAGTGCTTCTTCTTTCAGGACCCAGTCATTGGGTCTTGAAATACTACGCTGCATCTTCCCAAAATAGTATTTGTTGGAAAAATGGGGCTTTCAGTGTATCAAATACAAGGCATATCACACACATGTGCTCAAAAGAATGATTTATGAAGGCATATGAACAGCTTATTCTTCAATGCAGGAAGTTCTAAAACCTCTGGGCAGAATTACAAGCATGTTTTTTCCATGCACTATAACCACAACAGTGTGTTAAAGTTAAATAAGAGGTCAGCTACTCATTGCACTCTATGAGATTTCCATTGTAGAGTTTGTCCTTCACAAAAGAAATAGATGATCTCAGTCCTTAAATGATATTCTTAAAAAGCCTCACAAACTCACAGCAGAAGTTGGTCCGAATCTATCACAAACTGATTCAAAACAGCTTTAATTCTCTTTTAAAAATATAAAAAAACAGAACAGCAGTCTAAAGTGCTTTCACTGAAGCTTTATGTTACCTAACAAACAATTTCTACTATAAGGAATTTAAACAAGTTGACTATAAAAAAAAATCTCTTTGACTTGACATTACACCAATTACCCAAACATGGAAACAGCCAAATGATTTCCACTCACAGATGATTAAGCAGTCTCCTCTTTGGATAGTCCAAACAATCTAGGGTGACCAGCAACTGCTATTTAAGTTTGAAAAAATGAGGACCTCTGGAGCTCCTGAGCAGAACTGCACATTCAAAATGGTGTCTGAAAATGTGGAGTGATTAAGTGTTTTAGCTCTAACCATGATTGATATGCAAATATTAAATATCTGAAAGTAAAACAGAAGATGTGATTATGGTTTTCTTTAACTTGATGTAACAGATCATTTTGAGCAGAAATAAAGGTTTTTCTTCCCTACAAATACCCTTGATGTGATCACCATGTTCTTTCACATTTAACTTCAGCTGGGTTTTGTTTCATTTTCCTTTTCTGACATCTTTTTACCATGAACTGAAAAATAAGATACTCTACTACACATCTAAATGTATAATTTCAGATTGGAAACCTGAGAGAACACACCCAAGCTTCATCCCCCGAGACAGGTAAGCGATGATACAGCGCTGGTCTTTTTTAATTTAAATCTGGCAATATTTGGTAAAACAATGGCACTGTTTAAAAATGTAACAGCAAATTGCTATGTAAATGAGAATAAAGAAGAATATATTTCAAATATAAAACATTTTGCAGAATATATGGATTTTATGAACTAAAATGTTTGCATCAAAGTCCAGTCAACACATAACTACAGATTTTATGAATGGACACACAGTAGCTGTCTAACAAATCTCATGTGACCTTTAGGGAAGATGGCCATATTTCCAGCCACCGGACTATCATTATAATGGAGGAAGACCCTGCTGTGATTGAATCAGCTACTTATCTGTTTGAGAGGAATCCATATTCCTCCACTTTGATGAAGTACCACAAGGGGGCACTGCATATGCTAAGAGGTGGTCATTTGATTAAAATCAGAAGTTATGATATCGTACTTGTTGGCCATGGTAGAGAGGCTTCCACAGGAGAATTATCTGGTTATGGTGCAGAGGAAGTTGCCAGATTGGTATCCAGCCTGAAGACAAACACCCTCATTGATCCCATTGACACCATCAGCCTAATCAGCTGTAACCTTGGAAATAACCATAACTTTGCCCTGAAGCTGCTCCAAGGTCTCCGATCTCTGAATGTGACAGCAAAGCTACACCTACACAAGACACTCATATCAGTCTCCTCTGATGGGAGGATAATGAGCGGACGAGGGGGTGTCTGGAGGTCCCATGACTACAGCAGTAGAGTCATTGCTGAACTCAGCCCAACAAGAGACCTGTTGACAAGGCAAACATTTGGCTGTGCAGGTTCAGTATTTCCAAATTATAAAGGAAATATTCTGTTCTATTTTAAAAGTCTAGAGTGGCCAAGATATCCTCAAATGTTCGTCCCAATGGAGCTGCGCAAAAAGTACCCTTTTATTAACTGTTTGGAAGGGCTCACTTGGAGTTTGTTCTTTGAGGAAAATGAAAAAAGACGCGCTCCAGATTATATCCCCAACGACCACCTGAAAGCTGTTTGGCTTGAAGTGACAGAAGAGAACAGCATTGTCCTTAAACATATCTCCAACATACAGGACCTTCTTGTGGAGATCCGCTACAGTGCTAGAGAGGAAATGGCTTCAGAACAGTATTATGTTCTAAATGACTGCATTTATAAAATACATGGGAAAAACTTGAGCTCAAGTCTGGTAGGAAAGTTCATGAGGACTGACAATGAAGCTGAAATTGAACTATTTCGTCAGACTTTTGGTGACCAGCAGGGGGAATCTTCCCTGCTGGAGCTGCAGCAAGGCCTTAAAGCATCCAAATTTACTGACTTCTGCCGCCAGACTTTTCAGTTCCAGCAGTGTACCTACAACTGTGAAAGGTGGGGACGTTACTTCATGGCAGCAGTTTTCTCAGCATCAGTACGCAATTTCCGAACCTTCTCACTTTTTCTGATGAGTGTTATCGGCTGTGAAGTGGGTCACACTCGAGGGACTGACAGTGCCCTGTGCACAGCGTTTGTCGGCAATGACCACCCCATGATTACTGATCAGCCCTGGCCTGACCATCTGAAGCGAGGATTCTATGGTTGCACTGTTGACAACTATGAAATGGCACCACAGAACAGACGGATCTGGCTGGATCAAGTTGTTGCAAAGGAAAATTCGCTGTACATTAAATCAAAGCAAATGATGGATGCTATGAATCACAATGACCATACTGAGCTGGAGATCTTTGGCAAGATTAAAGTCATGAACAAGTATGTGTTTTCATCTTATCTGGAATACTTTCGTGGTACACCTGAAGGCAAGAAACTCAAGAGAGGATGCACTCCCTCGTTCTGAGAATTAAAATACACAATTTTATTATGTTAGATTCAATGTGAATGATAACCCACCTAGTGCTAAGATGTCTCCCACGCTCTGCATTAAACAAACACTTTTGTCATTAAACTTCTGTTATATCTTCCTAATTTGTAGGAGATTAGTTGTTAGCATAAATATGACATGTTTGTCACAGGCTTTGGAATTCTTTTACTGCGGTCTTTAAAGAATAAACACTGGGAATTAAGTTTTGTTTTGATCATTTATTGGGTGTAGGTACTTTTGTATTATTAAAATGAATTCTCCTGGTTTCATAAAGACATGAGTGCATTAAAAACATAAAAACCAACAGGAACCACATAAAAGGAAAAGCATGACGGGATGTTCACGAGGAACCAGCAAGGAGTGAAAGTAGGAGAGGTGTGTAAATACTAGATGGAACAATAGACCTGAGATGATTACCTAACTGGTCGCAGGTGTGATGAGAGAGAGCAGAAGGCAAACTGAGGAGAGAGAGAGAGAAAGAAAGAAAGGAGTGAGGGACAGCACACAAATGGGAACTAAAAAATGAATCTAACTGTAATAATGAGCAACTAAGCAGAAGGAATAACATAAACTAGAAAAGGACAGAAGTAAAACAGAAAGTCTGATCTAATCATTAGTGATGGGTAAATGAGGCGTCATGAAGTGTTTCCACCCATAGCAAAACTGTATTGATACTGTGTAGATACTGTGTCACTGAATACTGACACCTGCTGGACATTAAAAATCCCTACAGGCAACATAGCTGAGAGACTAATTTGATGACCTAGTCTACACAATAGTATTTAAGTCATTGTATTTTATTGTATGTTATGTATTGTATTATGTTATATCTTCAGTTAAACTCAAAATATACTTGACATTCTTAGATACAGTCAATAAATAATGTGAACATGTACCATAAAGTGAAAATTTAAGTGAACATGTTTGGAATGAGGATGCTTGTGGACTGGGGGTTTTTTTCTCACAAATTTTCATTTAAAAAAATAAGTTTTCCAACATTTTGAAATTTAGTCTGTTACGCTTTTTTGACACAACTTCTCCTGCTGTAGAAAAAATTAAGTAAACAATACATTTATATGAAATAATTTATAAAAAGCAACTGAGTAATTTGTAGAATGGCTGTATACCTGAGTTTATGCTAGGTGTATCTGGGACGTCATTCTGATGCCTGGCCCTATAATGCCTCAGCATTGAGGATGCGGATTTATTTAAATAAGACAGATCAAGATCAAGAATTCTTTTGGGAAATGCATCCCGTTGACAGATTCGCTTTCTTATAAAGACAGTTTGGCGCATCAGTGTCATTTCAAAACAGTTCCTGTATCGGTCACGTGACTTGCTGAAAGCAATACGAGCACCGACACGGGGTTTGTCTCTGGGCTTGACGCATGCGCCGACACATCGGCGTTGCCGGACCCATCACTACTAATCACAATAAGAACGGATCTAAAAAAAAAATCAGAACTAAAAACCCAGAAAACCCAAAACAAGCCAGGATCCTGACACTCGGTGCACTTTGGTTGCACCCAGTAACTGTAGTAGGCCAGACACTCACTTTCTCTGCTGGGGATAAAACTCCTCGTTGTAGTTCAGTAGAAAGCTTTAGAAATAGCTTCATAATGACTTATAGATTGATACATAGAAATTACTTTGTTTTTTTGTCTTGCAGCTGTCTTTAAATTTCTTGAGACTGTGGAATGAGGAGCTGATTTCTCAGGAACCACAAATATGGAAATTTGATAGCTGGGCCCACTACCAGCTACTCTGCTGGAGGAAGCAGAACTGAAGTCACATATTCATGAGACAGAGAAACTCTGGTGGGGAATGGTAGTGCAGGGTCAAAGGTCAGCCCTGTGGCCCAGTAAAGTGTCCAGGGTGGAACAGCAAGCAGAGGCTGAAGAAAGCCGACTAAAGGCAGGAGAAACTAACTACTGGTGAGTTACAGAATGCGAAGAGGAACCTCTGACTAACGTATTAGATACATTATTCTGCTTGTTCACATTGCTTGTCAGATAAGTTTCTCTATTAAAATTTGGTGAAATTCTAGCACATGAAGAAAATTTCAGCTGGTAACAGGCAAACGAAAACATTGAAGTAGTAATATTAAAAATATCTGGTACAATTTTTGCTCTTATTTTGTAACACATTGCTCATGATATGGAATTGAAACTGCTATGGTGGAATGCCCCTGGCACCCATTCAGCAGGATGGGGTGTGGCCACAGAGAGGACATTTGCTAGTTTCATTGTTCTACCACAAGAATTTTAACCCCACCTTGGTTTTTTCAAAACCCAGATTTCAGACTCTAACATCAGTCTGGTTAACTCACTCTGCAACCTACTGAACATATGTCATATATATTGATTGCAGAACCCTGGTATTTGTACAAAAAGTTTTATAACTATTAGAAATGCCTGTTCATTCTAAATCTAATGAAGTATAGAGTGTGAATTTACTGGTCGGGCAGCAGAGAATTCCCAAAAAATAGATTTTATACAGGTGAATGAAAAGTCAATTCACAAGAAGTCGAACTAAAGTGTTTTTATTTTTAAACAAAGAAGGGTTTCAATTTGTGTGGTTAGATATGTTAACATTTATGATAAAACAATGTAACATTACACATATAATTTTCAGATTTTTTATTGTTATGCTATGTTAACTTAAAAAAAATGACATCGTTGTGTCATCTGTCAATGTTAATCTTGATCATGATGGGCCAGCTGGGAGATGCACATGTTTTTTCTTCAGATTGTTCACCTCCAGCAGATGAACAGCATAAAAATCTGGGATTAATAAAATATTGTTTAATTAAGTATACTTTCCAGTTGTATTTTATCTAAAAAAATGTGATTTCATGACAGTGACAGGGAATGATAATTACAACATGATTACATGATTTTATAACTAACCCCTTCCTTGATCAGGGCTGGAAACCATTTGTTGTGGTGGAAATAATATTGGATATTTGTTATATTGCTTAAAATGTAAGTATGAGAGATAGATCCATTTTTGAACTTCAGACTGAAAGCTTGCTGACGAGCTGAAAGCCTGCCCTTCACAGGAGGATGCAGTTGCAAGATGAACCCGCCTGGCTGAGGACATTATGCTGGCTGGAGGCGACTGACTCGATTAAGCTCCAGAAGTGTTTGAAAGAGATGCCCTCGCCATCTCCTACACCCATCTTCCGCAGAATCTCTCCCAGTCCCTGTTCTGTGTTGACCCCCTGTATGAACAGAACAAAATGAAGATTTCATTATTAAGCCATCAATCAGATTTGCAGCATAAAAGCAAACTCCAGTATGCTTTTTCTTCAGCAGTGGAGTCTTATGGAGTGAGTGTGAAGAGCAGGCAGCTGAGTTTGCTGTTTTTTCAATCACACTAATGAAGCTGCTAATACTGGGCCTTTCAAAAGCTCTTCAGAGGAGATCCTTGACTTTTGGGTACATTTTCTGCATATTCTTTCAATTTAAAGCACTTTGGTTTTCCATCATTCTTCTTCCTCATTACATTAGTAGTGACAAACATTTTTACAGATCATTAATTAGGACAAAATCAACCATATTAAGCAGGATAGCCGGCGTATCGGCTCTCTACACCTATTTCACAAGCTTTCTGTGTCCAATAATTATAACTTATGTCATTACACCTTCTCACATATCACTTAATTTCTAGACTAATTTGTGTGGATTTCTTGTATGTTTAGATGACTGGGGTTGTTACTGGAATCTAGTGAGAAACATCACTAATGTTTTTATTATCCTTGCTGTGTGTGTCTTTGACAGCAGGATAACAGTACAATCCAAGAGAAACAGAAAGGATGTTGTGTATCGTTATATAGGCCTGGCCTTCATGTAGATGGTTCTCTGTCATTATCATCATCAAAATGAATGCGTACTATTAAAATGATTCAAGAGGAACACATAAAGTTCCAAATTATGTTTCTAGATTCTCCAGACTTCAGCCGTCTTGGTCCTGTCTTAAAAGTCTTACTAAGCCTGACTGCTGAGGGCCCTGCTGCAGCTTCCAGGATTTAGGATGAGTCCAGAATCTGCTACTGACCGCTTGGAACCAGATTCCACAGAACACAGTCAGAGGTTCAGTATGGTTTAATAAGTCAATGTTGTTTAAGACCCAAAAAGGGGCCTGCTTAATGTCAGGTTTGTGGTCCCAATATTATGTTAAAATGGCAAAACCTGACTAAATAAATCAAGTTAACCATAATGTTCCCGTTCCTACAAATATTAGGTTTCAATGAATGCAAACATTAGCAAAGCTGTCTATTCTTAAATTTGGCCGTTAAAATTGTTTAATAAAAAAATCCTTTTGTTTCTATACAGTTTCATTTAGACATTCATGTAGTGGTACTCGTCACTAAAAGGTTTAATTTGAAAACCACTGGACATAAAACAATTTAACAAAAGGTACAAAACATTTCAGTGTTCATCTAAACACCACCATCAGCTTTAATTTCAATACAGGAAACGTCTCTGGTAAGTAACACATGGAAAAGGAGATGGTGGAATGACTACTGAGAGTTGTATTTTTTATTTTTATTTGAAAGAGAACAATGTTCCAGTAGCTTAAGATAGTACTCCCTCTGCTGTTGGTGCAGCAAAGGATTGTGGGAAGTTTAGCTGAAGCAGATAAACATCAGAAGTGTGTCTGTCTTTTCTTGCACTATATTACATATAGTGCAAAAATGTATATAATATTGGTTATAGGCCTTTGCAGATTGATACTGGATATTAATACCAGCAATATCCAGTGTAATTTTGATGGATTAATGCACATTGTAATTTTTCATTGTGCATCCCTGCTAATTAGAGTTTAGTGGGGATGCATTGAATTATAGTTACAGTATCAATCAGTAGCCAATCGCAAAGGGCTGCCTGGGCTCAGTATTTGGTGGTGTGCTATACTACCAACTGTCATATATTCCTGCGCTACATATAGCTACATATAGCTATATGTAGCTATATGTATAGCAACATACTGATATAGCTATCAGTATGTTGCCTGATGGGCACTAATCGGCCTTAATGGCCACAACAACATACACTTTTAGTGGCTGAGAATATTAAAGCTCATAGAGACTGTGACATGTTTGACACATTTTCCTAATATTGTGCTAACCTAGTTATTATACTTTACAATAATGCAAGTCTAATGAAAGACAATTTATTCTCTCTCATTAGGAGAATAATTTCTGGAGTTTTCTTTTATCTGTATTGAATGTTCAAATCAAAGAAAGAATATGTTTAGAATGAACCAAGTTCCTACTTGTATAAGAAAACTGAAGATTGAAGAGTGTGTCTGTGTCGTCATTGTTTCTGTTAGCTGGTGCCTGTCTAACTCTGCTAAGCCTTTGTATGAGCTAAGTAAGGTGAGGCGGGTGGCCACACCCAGGTGTTACAGTCAACAGCAGATCTGGCGCGTGGAGAGGCACATGCACTCTGATGGCAGTTTTACCTTCACCATGTTTGGCATGTTGGAGGACAAAAGACCTTTGAACTCTTCTGTTTTCAGTGTTGGACTGTTGTCTGCTGAAGCCGAGTGGAACTGGCTGACCAGAGTGTTAATGGCTTTCTCCAACTCAGAATACTAAACAGGAAAAGAGACAAAATGAAAAGATTAATTATGTTTAGCTTTAACAACAACTTATAAGTGAATAGTAACTATTGTTACAAAAGGGTTATTTCAAAAACCCTTAAAATGTTTTTGAAATAGATTGATTTTACTTTCTTTAAAGATTCATCACCGTATTTGCAAGTAATCAACATATTCTCTGGCTTTCATTATTAGAATAATCAGACTAAAACCAGTTGTCAATCACATTTACAAAACAGGCCACTGCAAGGCTCCAATAAAACATTTACACAACCCAAGCTGAGATGGAAAAAAAAGGCTGTTTTCCATGACAACTGTCTCCAAGGACACAAGTAATAAGTACCATAATGCCTGTGATCTTTACCAGCTGCTGTCATTATTTAAAACTTCTGTTGGATACATGAAAAAGAGCAGAAACCACTAGACCAGACACAGGGACAAACAATACCACAGGAGTTGTTTGGAATGTCAGAAACATTCCTGCTAAATGACAGTCAGCTAATCTGATGTTAGCTGCCATTCATGATCATGTTGGTTAGCTAATGTCTAATTATTGTCAATTAGACATTAGCTGCACTGTTTTCATTAACTATGTAATAACCACTAAGGCTGAATCTAATCTTCAATGCAAAACCCAAGTTTTAATGCTACCTATGATTAATTTCAAGAGCTTGATAATCTCATTGATCTGATCTTAAATAATTAATCATGCATTTAAATGCATGTACAATATCATACACACCTGATATTGAACAAATCAATGGTGTGGCTGCATAGAGCCATGAAGCATAATCATTTAACCTTCAGATACATTAAGAGTACATACAAAGAGGTCTTTTTTCCTTTAAGAGAGCTACAGATGAATGAGTGTCCTAGAATGATTCCTCAGTTTGTAATTATTGTTTGAGTTTTGACGCCTGCATTGGTGATGTGCCTAGAACACTTGCTAAAGGAACTTAGAGTCCTCTGGAGTCTTAAACTCTTTCCTATCTTATGGAGCAACTGGGACATAGGAACCAGTGTCTAATTTTTGACTTTACCTATTGCTTAACTCAGTGGTGTCCAAAGTCGGTCCTGGAGGGCCGGCATCCTGCATGTTTTAGTTTTCTCCCTGTTTTAACGCACCTGAATCAAATGAAGGCTCATTAAAAGGCCTAAGAAGAACATTGACATGCTGAGAAGGTTGTTGGTCACTTCTCTCCCACCAGGGAGAGAACTAAAACATGCACCACTGGCTTAACCAATCCAACTTTGCAGGAGTTCCATTTATTTGATTAGCTTTAAAGTTAATTAACTGTTGCCTATTTACGAAAATTACACTAATATTATTCTATTTGGTTGCTGACCAAGGTTATTAGGGAAGAAACAAGTCAAATGGATACAAATTAAAACAACTGACTGATTATCTATTTGAACGCACACCACTTAATCAAGTGAATAGAAATTGAACACTCAGAGTAGACATAATTTTAACAGAATTCAAATTTCTTGGCCAACACAAAAGAACTACCAGCTTTTATTATAACATGAACACTGCTAAGCTTATTTGACCTTTTTAACGCCTAAAGGCTCTGATGGGTCACTGGTATCACATAGTGACCAAAATTAGATGAGGATTTTACCCTGACTGACATATCACATGCTTAAATTACACAGAAGAAAAAATGTCTCAACTGAAGTAAAGAAGAAAGCAAATGTTTACACTGTCATCTGTGGTACAATTATAAAATGAGCTTCAAAGAGCACACAGCGGACCAGTAATTGTTTGATACCTTGCTGATTTTGTATGTTTGCTCACATAAGAAAAAATTAGTAGCAGTTGTTTCATTTTATTTTGAATAGTTGTGTTATCAACTAAAAATTTAGAAATAAAACACATTACATGAAATATCAGAACTGTGCAGCTTGTCATTGAGTAAAATAGATGTTTCACCCCCTTCTGAACTCTGACCCACAGCTGCGTATACAGTCATAGGGCAGAAAGATCCATACTGTATGCTATTACATACACTCCTCTTGACCTTGGTCATCCACAGTGACCCAGAACTATCCACCCAGGCTACAAAGGAGCAACTGCACTCATGAATCCTACATGAACTCTGCAGAGAAAATGGAATTAGTTTCTCTAAAGCACAGGTTCTGTTCGGCTGAAGGAATCATTGGGTATTATTGGTGTTATGAACTTGCATTTTTCACACTGATGTAATATTTGCCTCATGTCAGCAGTTGCTCACACCTGACACAAATACCATTACCCAAAATGAAAACAGTTTCAGAGTGATAGAAAGACAAGTAAGAAGGAGAGGAAAGAAGAAGTCACACATATTGCAACTGATGTTGTTGGAATATTTATCAAAAATAATCACTATTGCAAGATTTTATAATATAATGCATCCCTATTGATAATTTTCCCAAAAAAGTGATAAATCCAGTTTTCTTAACAATCTTTTTTTTTTACTTACTGACATGAAAATTTGTTTGTCTCACTGCATTTTTTCTGTTTGGTCTCTTTACATTGAAATTAAACTAACATAAAAATTAGATACCAACTAAATGAGCTTGTCTTACTAAATTAAACAAAATAATGTTCTTATTTGTTTTTATATTTTTTAACATTTCTATAACTGATTTTCTTGCTCAAGGTAAGAAAAACCAGATGAATAACAGCATTCCAGTCACTCGTTACATTAAATTCTAACAGCAAAACGTCTGGCTTTTTTTAATGCTTTTTGTTGAAACATTTCTTCTGTTGGATACATTAAGTCAAGGATAGTGAATAGTGAATTCTGTTCAAGTTCACATATCTGCCTTTCCACAAACACCCATTGCCTTAACCCAATCCCCTTTTAGTGAAAATGTTCCTTATAATGTCACAGCTTCTGAATCAGTTTGGTCAACCAGATTTAGTTAATGTCTACCACACCCAAATCCAGGTTTCTGTTGTCTGAAACAACGCTCCGCTGTACTTCTGTGATTTAAAGATTCAGATATTAGAAGAGTTTTGAGAAAGTTTATTTTAAGCTTTATTTAATAAAGTTTGTAATCTTACATGGTTTGCTTTCTGTGATTTATTTTAAGATTCAGGGCGTAACCGCCCGTTCAACAGCGATTCTTAAGTTAAAAAAAAAAAAAAAAAAAAAAAGATGCTCCAGCAGGGAGAAGGAAACTGTTCGAAACCGAAAACCTTCGGATTTTCTCCTTGATCGGTTCTGAAATTGTCGTTAATGATTTCAAACGGCTCGCATAACGCCCTGCGATGGAAGGAGCTGCGCTGCGTTGTGCGTCATGCTCGCTCAAGGCCTGCACTACGCACCGCCAGGTTACTACAGAGCTCCCTTACATTCACATCCTGATTCAAAATTGACCGAGTATTGAACATTCCTGAAGCTTCCAAAATGCCTGGACAGCACAGCAACCACATTACAGAGGAAGATTTGCATGGATCGCGTTGTTACGCTCTGCTGGCCTCACAGGAGCGGCTGACGCTGCTCGCCTCTTCCTAGGGAGGGGCCGCTGGCTCCAGGCGCGCGCGCGTACACGCACACACACGCACATCTGGAAAGTTTTTACTCGGAACAAAAGTTCGGAAAGAAACTTAGTCAAGTTGGGCTGACTCTTAAAACTTTGAAAGAGTTCAATAAACCGGAGAGCTTAAAAGCTACTCGACGTCTGTTTTCATCGGGTTGATCCGACAAAGAGCCGAGATGTGTGGAAGTTAACCAGCCCAGCGGCCGACACCGTCCCCCTTTACCGAAGTCCCTGATACAGAACACAAACAGCAGCAGCTTCATGCAGCGCTAACTTGCAGGCAATGGTCGAATAATTAGAGTTTCTTACCCCAGGCATGTCGGCTGTACGGAGTGTCTTTCTTGTAGAGTCTGCTGTGTCAGTGGAGCACCGCGTCTGTCACCAGTTGGCAGCTCTCCTGGATCCTCCCTCTGCAGGTAGGAGGAGCTGGGAGCTGTCGCAACGCCGCCAGGTTACACCTCTGAAACAACAATGCAACCAGATGATGCACCTTCCATTCTATCAATCATAATCTCATGCATCAATGTGCTAAAGGTTAATTTAGAAAATCTGTTTCAGGAATTATCCCAGCCACAGCTCTCTATCAATACATGACTCAGTCAACATCTGGAAGTCTTTAGTGAAGACTTTGCATTTTTTACATGAAAAATGCCTGCAAGTTTGGGCTGGTATTTCCCTTCCATTCTTACTGTTTGACATACATCTTGATCAACTTTACAGAGCCAAATTCATTCCAACTGCTGTCCTAATGTCTAAAAGTTGAGCTTGTAGGTTTTCTCATAAAAAGGGAGATGGAGACAGGCCGAGACAGAAAACAGAGAGAAGGGAACTGGCAAGACCACATTCTTTCTGTCTGCTTTTCTGACTTAGTTCACACAGCTCACTCCGGTCTCTGTACAAACAGGTGGAAAACCTGACTTTTATTGACTTTGGAGGCTTTGACCATCACAGCCCAAGTTCAATGAGGAGTTAAAGTATTTGTTGTTAAACTGAAAAGTAATTTGGCAGCAAGGATGTAAGGGCCTGCCTGCCTCATCTGCAATTACAGTTCATACCAAGAAATATGTGGGTTTTACACTAAGAAATCACCATCATGACCAAATTTATGAGTTCATAAAAATGTGACTAATAATCTTTATTATTACACTACATCAGATTTTTTACCCAAATAACTTCCAGCATTTTCTTATTTTTTGGAGAGACAAAATTAAAGATTAAAGGTATGTTTTTAAGATCCTGTCTGACTGTCATCTAGAGTGACTTTTATGTATTCAGTGTCTTAAAGAACAGGATACTGACAGCAATGACCATTGATGTTTGCAGAGCTGAAGTCTCGTATTTGTCTTGTAAACAGTAACCTGGCCCTATGATGGGTTAAAATGTGTCATTATGGCGGGGTGTGTTTCAGAAGTAAGTGCAAAGGTGGGAAATTTGATTCAGACAATGTTTCACAATGACCTGTTGACTATAGTTTCACTTTGTTTGGGAATCTCTACAGTGTATTACAGTCCACCATGAGTGGAGACAGATAAAACAGACAGAATGTAACCAATTAAACATTCTGACTGTTTTAGTGGCCAGAATAAAACCATTCATCCATCCAGAATTTATTTAATCTGGATGGATATTAATCCATAAATCTGGGCAAATTTATGAATTAAGTTTAACAACTAAAAGGAGCCTAAATCAAATCTCAAAGAGTTTAGTTGTACCTACTCAACTAAATTTGTGAAACTCAAACCAGTTATTCTGATAATTTTTTCTTTTCTGGTTTTCACTCAGAAACCAAAAATAAGAACTGACATATAAAACAGAGCAACTCTAATCTAGTTAAATTCACTTTAATTCATGTTCCAAAAATTCTACACTCTATACACAGCAAATGAGAATTCCAGTTACACAAACGTCTTCTGCTACATTCCAATCACAATGTTTAGGTACGACTTGTCAAAAATTGCTACTGCTAAGCTTCATTGAGCTGTGAGGCATTTAAGCACTAATTGAATTGCCTTTAAATCTCCTTTTCTAGCATAAAGTACATTGAACATAATAGAAAAATTCAGCCCTGACTGTGTGTCCACATGGTGGTTGAATGAAACCAACATTTGTGAATAAATGGGACTCAGGATGTCAGTGAATCCCATCAGGGATACCATGATGGGATGTCACCTGTCCAGTAATGACATTTTCTGTCAGAAGTTAGTGGGATTATAACAAAATGGAATTATTTGGGAAAAAGAGCAACTCAACCATTCAGTGGTAGAGTAAGAAAACCAGGGAGTGGGAGCAGAGGATGCTGCGGTACCCAGTGCCCAGAGATCAGCAGCTACAGAGCTCCAAACTTCATGTGCTCTTCAGATTAAGGCAAGGATAGTGAATTGACAGCTTCAATGATCAAGTGCAATGCAAAGTTTTGTGTTCTCCATAAGGACAAATCATTCTCTGGACGTGTCTGGGTTTGGTAGATACAGTCTCCTGATTGCATTGTATCAAGTCTAGTTTGTTAGAGGGAAGATTATAGTTAGAGGCTGTTACCTCTAACTATTAAATTGGGAGGGCCCCTTAAACTCCTTTTCCACTAATACATAGACAACTCAGTTTGACTCGATTTTTAATGTTTTCCATAAGGTACTTATAATTGGTATCAACAATTTTTTATTATCCACTCAGCCAGCAGAGTTAAGCTGAAAATGCCATGTTAAAAGACTGCTGGTCACTCACTGGCTATAGGGTTATGTTACTGGTTCAGTCACCAGAGCAACTCTTGTTACAGGAATCAACCCCACATTTTTATAAATACTAACAATGACTAAAAATATTTCAAGTTTCAAGAAAATGTCCAGACTGAAATCAAAACCGTAGTTCAGCATGGAGTTTCAGACATTTTGTGCTTGGTGGCTGATGATCAAATACAGAAGGAGCTAGATAGTGGTTCGTAGCAAACAAACCATGTTTTACCTGGACTGAGGATGAAAAGCCCTGGACTGGATGAGACCTCAGTGGTTCAGCCTTTTTCAATCTGAAGTAAAGTTTGAATTTTCTTTGAAGATCAAGGTCTCAGAATCTGGAGGAAGAGTGGAGAAGCACAGAATCTGTGTTGCTTAGAGTCCAGTCTGAAGTTTCCACAGTCAGTGATGGTTTGGGTCGCCATGTCATCAGCTGGTTCTGGTCCAATAGGCTTGCATAAGTCTAGAGTCTGTCTGCTGACAGACTGTATGGAGATGCTGATTTCATATTCCTGCAGGAGTTGGTGTTGGCAGATACTGCCAAAGGCACCAAGAGCTGATTCAGTCACCATGGAGTTCCTGCCCTTGACTGGCCATTAAAATCCTCTGACCTTTAACCCCGTAGATTCTAGAACATCTCTGGGTTGTTGTCATGAGGAAGATGAAAGGCAGCCGACCCAACGAGGCAGTTCGTCACACCTACACAGAGCCACAAGCTGATCTCCTCCATGCCGCGGTGCATTAATGCAGTAAGTCATGCAAAAGGAGCCCAAACCAAATACTGAGTGCACAGATATGAACCTCCACTTCAGAACCCTGATATTCCTGTTTCAAATATCCTTTTGTATGGATCTCATATAATATTCACATTTTCTGAGACATTGAACTTTGGGTTTTCATTAAGTGCAAGCCATAAGCATAAAAATTGCAATAAAATATGAAAGTGCTTCACTCTATGTGTAATGTAATGAATGAACTTTTTTCATCACTATTATTAGATACTCTCAGTTACATTCCTTGCCCTCCAGGTGGCGCTCTCACCACTAGTTCTAGGCTGATTCTGCAGTCATCTCTGTCAGCACCAGCGTCAGTCTATTTATGATCAGTTATCATTCTGTGTTGTTTCATTTCACTCTTTTGGTGTTTATTTAAAGCTTTGTTGGATCTCTGTGCTCACATTGATTTTGCTGAGATTGTATTAACTGTTTATTCATCTCAGTGTGTTGCGTCCGTTTTATACCCCATTTCCATATATTTTTAAGGCCAATTGGAAACACAGATGTTTTGTTTTGTGGCTTCTGCTTTTTGTATTTATGAGAGGCACTATTTGTTTTAGATGCTTTTATTGGCAAATATTGGAATCGCAAAAAGTCATTTTTACATTGTTGATACGTCTTCATTTTAACTTGCTGTTCTTTACTTTACAGGCTGGATTTCAGCCTGTAAGTACAGTCCTGATTGGCGCTGACCAGGTCTTCTAGTTGAGCTTGGACTTGATCATCGCTTGCTGGGTTTTACTTATCCAGATGCTTTTTGAACTGACTGCATTTCTCTGAGAAGCTAAGATTTAAGAAGCTTTTTTACTCATAGATCCCAAAATGCTACTTCATCATCATCTAACTGGAAAACAAACAGATCTTCACAAAATGATGACTGCATTTCTGGAAGAAGTTGGTTTTGGAAATTCTGGTGTCGCTCTTATGCATTGAAGCATGTTTGGGCAGATTTGTAAGTAAGCCCACTTCTTTGGATGAGAACCAATCCTACATGTGGATTATATCTGGACTAGGGGTGGACATTTATTTTGTTATCATTTATTGTCAAAAATTTATTTCTGTCGTGATAGGAATTTTAAATTGTATTATTTTCTCCTCTATTTTTTGAACTGTTAATAAAAAACAGTAAAGTTTGTATGTGCAATTTAATGAAATAACTCAACCTTCTTTACAGATGTAACATTCCTATTTCAAATAGAAATGTTTTTCGAGAGCAGCGTTTATGTTTTTGTTGCTATGAATGCTGTGCCGTGTAGTTACCTAAAGAAGAAGTAATAAGTAGTTTATTATCATAGTAGTAATACAAAATATTGTGATAAAATTCTACCCACCCCTAATCTGGATACCTTATCAGGACAGATCATCTAAAAACGATCATCTGGATTTATGGAAATACCAGCAAATCATCAGCTGCAAATCCTTGTTCTTTCTGCAGAATTTTAGTCTGTTAAGGATTTTCTTGGACAATGTGATTTTTTGCTGCCAACACATTTCTGCCAGTCAGTGGAGGCCGATGTGCTCACATGAGAAGTTGAGTAAGCTCTGCACTGGTGGCAGGACTAGCCTGTAGCTTCAACTCAGTAAACACTGAGTAATAATGTACACTTGTTTCACAGTAAAAACATGGGAATGAATTAATAAGCATCTTAACATTCTCATGAACAATGAGAAAAAAAAACTAGTTAAGTTTAAAATTATTCATACCTCGAAAGGATTTAGGTTTAAACAAATTCAAGTAGTTAAATTAACTTAATTTTACCCTCAAGCTTCTATTGTTTGAAAGCAATTGTGTTTTCGAATGCCCAAGCTGGAGAGCTGTCTTGAATCTGATACACAATCTGTAGAGGGAGCGAATGATTAGGGTGATGGTGAAGAGGCTCAAAGACTTGGTATTCAGATAAATTCTGACAATATTAGTGTTAATATGCAAACAACTAATTAGCATATATAAGAAGGGTTTGATTGCTGTCATGCCTATAAAAAATATTCTATGAATTTTTGAGTGGTATAAATGATATCGGACATATAAGAAAAATTGATGCTGCTTTTACATTGTTTTCATCTCCTCTGAGAGATGCCTATCTTATGTACAATTAGACAGATTTTTGAGGCAAATAAAAAATGTTAACTATGGTTAATAATTAAATTAAATCCAACTACATACAAAGTACAGCTGGAGTAGTTAAAACACAAATACACTGACTCAGAGCCTGTTTTCTTTGTTCATGCCAGAGATACTGGTAAAAACAGACAGTACATCATTTTTATTCAAACAGAGACCAATGGCAGCGGCACCACAGGAGCCACCAGGTGATGAGGATGAGGAGGGAGGAGGAAGAAGATCGGAGCTTGCCCAGGGTTAAGATTCACTTAGCTGAAATACAAAAAGTGTTCAACCATGAAAACTTAACGTAGCTCATCAGAACAGAATAAAGAAAAGCTTTAGTCCAGATTTTGTGATGTTCTTGGTGTAGTCCTGTCCAGCAGTTCTGCTTTTATCTTTATTAAGAAGAAATCATATTTTTGTTGATGTTCTAACTACTTAAATCTAAAACACGTGGTTTCAATAATATTTTTCTAAAAGTAAACAGACTATTGTGAACTTAGGCTATCATCCTCAAGTACATGCAAGCAAGAAAGACGGTTTGCAATTCTGCCTTCTATTTAAATCAAAAGTTGCGATAACATAAGGAAGCTGGGCCTGATAACCTCACATCATCAGCACTTACATGGAGGTCATGTCATTGAGGGCGTGGTCCAGCTCCTCACTGATGGCTTTGTACTTGAGCTTCTGAGCATAAAGCTCATCTGTATGTGCACACATAACAAACAATGTGTGGAAAGATGAAAGCTGAGCAGAGACACAGAAACAATGTAGACAGACGAAGAAATAAAAATCCTCAGGAAACAAGTACAGGATTTGGGTTTTGTTTCAACACTGGGTGCCTGTGGCTCAGTGGGAGAGAAGTTGTCATGCAATCAGAAGTTTGAAGGTTCAATTCTAGTTTTCTTGTGCCCGTCATCCCTCGTTGCAGTGTGGATGCAGCTGCAGTGTGAAGTGCTTTGTGCTGCATAGATCCAGTTCCTTTACCATTCTTGTCTTTATTGTCACTAGATGAGTTTGTTGCTAACATGAAAGGTTAAGCAAAAGTCTTTAGCTGTCACGGCTGCAGTGACGTTTAGTCTGTCTCCTTCCAAAGTTTGCAATTCTACCGTTTCATCTCATGTTTGCTACTTCAGGGTTAAAATGTAAAAGACTTTCCTTACAACCCTGCTCCATCAATCACAAATCATAAACACGTTTTACACATTCTCTACAGAAATGCAAAATGAATGGTTTTATAAGATCTACATATTTTTATAACGTGCAGCAGTACTGTCTTTTCGGTTATTGTAATTCCATGACTGTAAAAGCATCACAGAGTGATTGTGATGAGGAAATTATGAAACATGTTAAATTTAGATAAATCTGATGAAAAATAAATATATTTTTGAAGACCTTCATTGTGTGACGGTGTTTCTTCTATTAGGCTTTAAAATGATTGTAAAGGATTAGAACATTGTGTTTGATTTGAGGCAAACTTACACTTATGTTTATTATTGTGTAATTAGCAATTAGTTCACAAGTGTTCTATGCTCCTATTTTTCAGTCTGCATATAAAAAATGTAATTAAAGTAAAAATAAAAATATAGTAATTAAAGGATTCACATCAATGAGTCGCTGTCTATGGGACACGGGTCAGTCTTCAGGTCAAGGGTTAGGAGAAGATTCAATTACACATTTTGTTGATGTCTATATCTACGATGTAAAACCCTAAACTCTAACTTTTAACTCGAGTCGAGTAAATCTCAATCTCGTTGTAATCTGTTGATGACAATGACAAATAAATCTTATCTTATCTTATCTCATCTAAACCAGACTGCAGAGAATAGAACGCTGGTATGATATTTTGGATTAGTATAATTTAAAAA
The DNA here is from genome assembly GCF_001444195.1 of Xiphophorus couchianus. Taxonomy (NCBI): domain Eukaryota; kingdom Metazoa; phylum Chordata; class Actinopteri; order Cyprinodontiformes; family Poeciliidae; genus Xiphophorus; species Xiphophorus couchianus. The sequence continues at coordinate 27,395,607 of NC_040240.1, forward strand.
ATAATCATTTTATTTATAATGCCCCTATATATCAAATTCAAATCTCAAATGGCACATTCACACTCTGATGATGGTTTGCTGATGCTGTACCCCCATACAAAGGTCAAGGGCAGACCAGGAATAGAACTGGTAATTCACCAGTTTACCAGAGAGCCACCATCATTTACAACATTCTTTCATGAAATGATGCCTTTGGGGTTAAATGTGATTTTATGCCAGCCATACATTTGTCATACATTAAGTTAGCTGTATGTTAGGCTCTGCTGCTTTAATGTATTGCAGCAGCCAAAGTAGTGGGCTAGGGCAATGAATCATGAGACAGTTTCTCATGATGTCATTGTGTTGAACTTCTGGGTTTACAGTTAATGCAGTTACTGTTATTTGCCATGTAAACACAGAGCACTCTAGTTTGTATTTCTGCTTGACGCAGCATCACCATGACCTCAAGAACTAGACCCTGGATCCAGATGTTTAAAATGAGTCGACTCCAGATTGGGTGACTCAGTCGGCATGAGAGCTCGGCATGAAAAGGTGTGTTATCAATACACCTCCTAGATTGCCCAAAAATGACGCTGGGGAGAGGGAAGTTTGGTTTTCCTGCAGGACTCATTATCCCTACTACTCATTTTTGAAACTTGGAAGACAATAGGTGATACATGTATCATGTAGAGCAACTACAGATGCAATGGGCAGCTATTAATCTCTGTTGAACAGGATGCAGAAGACCATAAGAAATCTCCCTTAGTAATCTGTGATGCTGTTTTCAATTGTATGTCAGAAACTGAAGTGGAAGGAGGTGGAAACTAGAATACATAATCCAATTCACCAATCAGTCCTTCTTAGTTGTGCACAAACTTAATCAGAAATCTTGCTTCAACATTTTGTTTGCAAATTCAGTATCAGAAAGCTGATTGTTGAGAAACACTGCAGACTTCATGGCAGGTTGGCACTTGTTCAAGTCATCTTAAATAATACACATGCTGATAAATTTAAGAGACAATTCTCTACCTTCCAGATCATCAATAGTCTTCTCCAGCTTGGCTACAGATCTTTCAGCAAACTCAGCTCTTGTCTCAGCCTGAGAACAGAATAAAAGAAACGTCTGATCACAAAATATCTGAGGGAAATCCTTTGTGAGAGAAACAAAAACCTGAACATGTAATGGTAACTTGTGAAACATGTTTTGGATTAAAAACAGAGCAAAATTATTTGATGATGAAAACTCAGTCTTCATGCTCACCTCTTTCAGCTTGTCAGTTAGGATCTTGATTTCTTCCTCATACTTGTCCTCTTTTTGAGAATACTGTGAAGGGAGAGCAGCAGTGTCATCTTGAGCTCTACTGTTCCATCCCTCACCCCTCTAGATCCACCACCAGTATTAGACTGGAACTGAGAGGCACTAAAGATTATTTTTCAGACATGAACTCTGATCTTGTCCTAATAGGATACTGGGAGAAATCTACTGCATCAGTGGTTCCCAGAGTCAGGCTGTGGCTCTCTTCAGAAATCACACTATACCACACAAATAAGTGTGGTAAAATAAAAAGCATCTTGACGCTGGAAATATTTCAACAATTACAATTATATTTCATGTTGATGCTGTTTGTGATGCTATTATTCCCTCTGTTTAATTACCTCTTGTTAATATTTGCATGTGTAAGCAATAATTTGGAGGTTCAGTACAACATAATGTTATAATGACTGTGTGAGCATAATTTGCCCATTGGGTTTATAGGTAGAACATATAATCACTTTCAAAAGACAGATGAAGAGATGCATTATGTTGATCAAAGCATATCAAATATCCTAGATTTAGTTAATGTCAGTACATATGAACTAGGGAGCAAGAATCAGAAAAACATCAACCAACTACTTGCTCACTGTGAATTCTCCTGAGAACATTCTAGCCATTTGGACTGTATGTGTGCTACTGATGATCGGAGTTTGAGTTCACATCTAATGGTTCTGCAGCCGGTGGTGCTGTCCCACCTTCTCAGCTTGTGCCTCCAGAGACTTAAGGTTGTTGGTGACATTCTTCAGTTCCTCCTCCAGCTCTGCACATTTTCTGGTTTTGATGAATAAGGACATAATGTTAGTGGAGGCCAAAGTGAACAGTTTGATCAGTCACATTCAGACTAATATTGTAAAAAGTCCTTTAAGATGTTAACATTTAGTCCCTATGGCAACAACCTTAGAAAGGACTCTGAACAATAAATGCTGTTAGATGTAGCTTTAGCTTTGCTGACAAAATGGCTTCCAGACATAAGGAAAAAAGAGAACAAACTACCTAAACAAATCAGTGTCAGATATCTGTTTAATGACAGATAGTGAAGCTAGAGGCTATGTATTTTTCAAGTTAGTCAGGAAATGGTCTCTCAGGGCAATGCTTTAGTCTGAACAGGATCTTATTCTGAGAATGTCAGAGCTTTGCAGAACTTTACTGCAGTTCAAAGAAAATAAATATTCATGAGGTGAAGAGAAGATCTATGAAAAACACATATTACTGTTATAAACATATATAAACCATTTTAATTGACATCACATGACTCAAACATTCTCAACAAACTCATAAGAAAGACAGAGTCAGTTGTGGGGATGCAGCTGGCTTCACTGGAGGAGGTGAAGAGACCACAAAATATCTTAAATCCCATGTAGTAAAGATGAACTGTTGCACCATTATGGAGCCTGCTATAGCTAAAACCAAAGAAACAATAAAAAACCTCCTCCACAAATGTCCACCACCTGTGAGGACGGGTGTAGAGGTTTGGTGCAGACTGTGCCATTTCTCTGTATTAAAAGAAGTTAGCTGATGTTATCAGGTATCTTATTTTAATGCCTCCTGCACACCTCCCTTTGGAGGACATATCCCACTGGAAAGAGACCCCAAGGCTGACTCTGAACTAACTGAGGGGGTCAATAAGTCTCCTCTGGCCTGGGAATGCTTTGAGATATCCTGGAATATGGTGAGAAACATTGCCGGTAGGAGGATGTCTGGGTTTCCTAAACCTTCCACCTCCTTTACCTTAGGAGAAAAACAATTGGAGTTTTGGTTATGTGACTGATTTTCACAAGGCAGCAATGCAACCAAAACCATTAGCTGCTCCCTCTATTAGCTGATACATTTCCACTGCATAAACAAAAGATCAAGACTATATCAGTCACCGCTGGTTGATCTCTGGTCTGAAGTATCCTGAATGTTTCTAAATAAATGAATTACTTGTTAACCAAATGTGTGTGTCACCTGGGCACTGCCTGCATGAACTGCTGCATTAATGGTTATATTTGTTACGTATTATAGTGAGACACTCACGCCTCAGCCAGTTCTGCTCTCTCCTCAGTCCGTTCCAACTCTCCTTCTACAATCACCAGCTTACGAGCCACCTAGAAAAATGCATGTACAGAGTTAGCTTGTTTTACAGGAAACTTTCAAACACAATAAACTCACTCAGTTAAGCACCAAGTCAAACGCACAAAAGGAGTGGCTAACCATAAGATGAGAATTTAATGACTTAAATTTCCAAGCAGCTTTGGCCTTTGTTTAGGCCAAACAGAATGACAGACAGTGTTTACACACTGTTATCAGAGCATCCAGCAGCTAGTCAGTATGGTCAGCTACGTTCACCAGACACAGGTAATGCTTAATTCATACTCCAGGTCTCATTAAAACAACACCAACATGTCTTACTGTCATTTGTTGATTATAATAAAGCACTAATTGAAAGGAAATTCACGGAGTTCAGAAAAACATCCCTCAGTCACACTGCAGTTGTAGAATCACCTCCTCGTATTTGCGATCAGCTTCTTCAGCAATGTGTTTGGCTTCCTTCAGCTGGATCTCCTGGAGTTCCATCTTCTCCTCGTCCTTTAGGGCCCTGTTCTCAATCACCTTCATGCCTCTGTGCAGAGAAACAATCAGTCATTTCTTCTTCATTACAAACAATTGTTAAAGTTAGTTTGTTTTATCTTCCTTAAGAACAGTTGTTGGTTCTTCCCAGTACTAGCTAATGAGCCAGAGTTTTTTTTTTGGTACTCAGTACTCAGTACTTTTTTGGTACTGGCTGGTACTCAGTTATTTTGCACCTTTCCACGTATTTTTTCTGTATGATTTGTGGTGGTTTGAAGATTTCTGCACATATCACTTCAAACTTAGTGAATTTCAACCCAAAAATTAAGCAACTGACAAAGAAAAAGTTTTAAGGCAGAAATTAGAAATTCAATGAGAAACAAAATAACATGACCTCTGGACTCTGATCCTATTGACACAGAGTTGCTGACTTCATAGTCCAACAATTAGGAAATGCTGCTTTAAATAATCTTATGGTTTCACCTAAAGATTCTCTGAATGGATCCATGGTGCGTGTTTGTTTTTGAGTTAGAGATGGAAAGTTACAACTTTTATCATTAGCGGGGAAAAAATAGTGTGACAAGAAATTAATTGATAATGTTTTCAAACTTCAAATAACCACTGTCCAGTTTTGCTCTGTGAATTATTTTTGTTTGCTGTTGGTTTTCAATAAGTATTAAAATATTTGTATATTTATTGCAACTTCTGTGTACAAAATGATGTACAGAAGAAAACTGTTTTATAAAGAGTGAGTGTTATCTCTAGAGTAGAGTTTGTGAGACTCTGGCTGTAAGCACCATTGTCAATTCATAAATGTATTTTACTGTTATTGCAATAATTACCACAAAATATTATGAAAACACAACTCCTTATGTCCCCTCCTTAGTGTGAATGCACAGGCTGACTGAACCAAGCACCAGCTTAAAATGAAAGAGATTCAAGTTCTATAGCCAGGAGTTTGAATTTAGAGAGACGTGGTCTTCACTGGACTACCCACCAGAGCATCAGCAGCAGTTCTGTTACGTTTTTGCAGTTGAAAGATGTGGCCTCCATAAACTGTATGTTGCCTGTTTTTTTTTCTAGCAAACCCTATAGATTTATTTATGATAGGACTGGAATCTGAAGAGTTTGGAATGAAGACGTCGAACGTCTAGATGGGTTTATGAGCCACTTTCTACCATCCAGTTGACATGGGCTAGTGTCTACTTTAGGCACTCTTGGTCAGTAAAGTTATAGGTATTCCCCATCAATCTGTTTTTTATGGAACAAATAGTGTTGGACAGTGAATTTGGCTATTTCAGTTATCTAAATTTTTTTCTTATCCTTTATTTGTCATGTTCTGTGTTTTCTGTGTATTTATTTAGAGTTTTCTGTGTCCCAGAGTCTTCGTGTTGTCCTGTGTTCCCCTTGATTGTTTCCCAGGTGTGTCTCGTTTCTGTAATTACCCCGACTGTTTACTGTACTGTCTGAAAACTAGGATCAACTGGAAAGTTTGTGTGACTGATTTGAAATGATTTTTTTTGGTAATTGACTCGAGATGATATTTGTTGTGAATTGAACTATGGGAACTATGTCTGCCACCGGAATTAAAATACAACTCTTGTATTTATTGCTCATACATAACCAAAGGGGGGGAAAAAAGTTTGTTGCAAGCCCAGTTAGAAGTCACCTCTCGCTCTCATCAGCGGCTTTTTCAGCTTCTTCCAGTTTCTGCAGGGCTGTTGCCAGTCTCTCCTGCGCTCGGTCCAACTCCTCCTCCACAAGCTGGATGCGTCTGTTCAGGGAAGCCACCTCTGCCTCGGCCTGCATCCAGACAAACATGGTGTGGATTCATTCAAACATGAAACATGACCAATATCAGCTGCAAAAGACTGATGCACCAACAGTTTTTCTTTCTGATAGGTTTTTAGTTTCAAAACCTAGATTTAAAATCAGGATCCCTCTGTGACAAGTGGAGATGTAGCTTCTGCTGTAGCTTTTTTGTAGTCATACAAAAATATTTTAAAAAATTAAACCAAAAAATATCCAAAGTAAATGGCAAGATATTTGGAAAAATTATTTGAGACAATTGTTGAAATAAAAATTGCTTGCTTCTATATTTCCTGTGGAAGAACTGTTAGCTTGTTAGCTAAACAGTCTGAACTGTGCGTGCTCTGCAGGTATTTGCCTGGGTGACAGCTGTTTCATCTATATAGAGACACTGACAAATTGTTCAGTAGTGAGTCAGGGTTCATTCAGTCGCAGAAGAACAGAGTCCTGAAGTAAAAAACATTTTTGTATTTCTTTTCTGGTTTTGATTAAACATAGATAACAGAGTGAAGAAACAAGAATGACCCATTGATTTGTCTGTGGCTGAATAGGACTCCATTGAGAGCACACAGTGTCAGACAACTGCTAAGTATACTTAAAGTAATGCAGAAAAATTCTCTGAAATAATAACATTTTTTCTCTTTGAACCAACAGAGCAACACAAAATGAGTATGATAATATTTGCCTTAAAAAAAGAGGGTAGTAGTTGCTGAACAGTGACCTGGGAGCCGTGGATAGAGCCCCAAAAATGGACATGAGCCATTGTCAAGGCTAAGCTGGTGACATCAGAATCAAAATAGGAGCCTGAATCCTCCCAACAGCTGTGAGCGTTCCATTCAGGGCACCATGAGAATGGAATGTGACACAGAGAAAAGAAATCAGATGAGCTCAGTTTGCACTGAACACATTCAAGGTTGCATACAGTGAAGTCCTCAAATTCATGCTGACATCAAAACTAAATGAAAATAAGATTAAACAACTGATGAAGTTCTGAATCCCCAGGACTATCTGCCTCTTCATGACTCAGAAACCAGTAGAACCAGTTTAGTTCTCCACTCTACACCTCACATCCAACATTAAACACAGTTAAAGTTGCTTTATTAGAATTATAAAATACATATTCCTTCTAAAGCAAAAACAATTTTTACTGCCAGTTTTATGACATGAAGTACAGTAATGTGTTACTGTATATGCTGTGTGTCTGTCAGCTTACAGCTGTTCTTTCTCCAGGTAGAATTCTAAACTGGAGGTCATGGTAAATGTAACTGCTGCTACAAGAACACAGTGTAAATAAGCATTATGCTACTCAAGTCACTAAAACTTAATGACTCCAAATCATTCATTTCAGAGTCATTAGTGACTCTGAAATTAATGAAGATATCTTGTGACATAGTGCCATGTGTTTTGGGTTGGTCTACACTATTGTAAATGGTATATTTGATCTCCATTACACTTATTAAACTTAATGAACAAACAAAAATAATTTTTCTTGAGCTAACTGAAACCAGGTCCACATTCAATTCCTTCTGGTCAAAGAAGAGAAAATGCCCTCTGAACATGTCTGAGTCTGTATAGCATGGCTTCGCTTCCAGAGGTGTGTCACTCACATCAGCAGCCTTTTTGTCAGCAACCTCCAGCTTCTCCTGGGCATCCTTCAGGGCTTCTGAATATTTGTCCAGCTCATCTTCTGTCCCCTTCAGCTTCTTTTGCATCTGCAGAAGTTCGTCTTCATGCTGATGGTGTAAAAGATCACAAAGGATCAGAAGCACTGCAACCATGTATAAAATTATACTGACTTAAACTTTTTCAACTAAAAGAACATTTATTGATTTCTGTTTAAAAATTCCTCTGGTCCTTGTTAGGGGACAAACTTGATTCCACACAATGGCCACTTTAAGGAAGTGTACTAAATATAGTACATATGTATAATATATATTTACAATTAATCTGCACTAGATTTTTTTAAAGTAAGCATTTTTTGTTCTTGTTTTCTAGCAGTACATTCTGAACTTGTCACTAAACCCATTCTAACCCGACTGTTTCTACTTAACCACAGATATTAGCCTCTGTTGGAGCCATTTTGTTGTCGGTGAGTCGTGTTTAGGTTTTCTACTATAAAAAAAAAGAAAGATTTTTTTTCCCAGTACAAAGATAAAAGCAGACAGTAGATCAAAATCATAAGTACATTTCTAAAGTCAGATTGGTCATCTTCTGAAACTGCAGGCAGACCAAGTCCAGGTGAAACTTTCAGGTCTGTTAAGAAAATTTAAAAAGATAGATCCAAATAATAATATAAAAATGTTGTGGTTACCGATTGCTCCTGATGGGGCCCATAGCTCGGGCCCCATAAGAAGCGGTGCTTTTTTTTGGTTTAGGAGTTAGGTTTAGGACTAAGGTGTGAACTGGTACTAGTTAAGTTTAGGGTAGGTGTCAGGGTTAGGTTGCAGGAATTAAGGAAAAATGAATGGAAGTCAATACAAAGTCCTTGTGAAGATAGAAAGACTGTGTGTGTGTGTGTGTTCCATGACAGACCTGTTTGCTCCTCTCCTCGGCTCCTTTCTTGTCTGCCTCAGCTTGCTCAGCCCGGTCCAATGCATTCTCCTTGTCCAGCTTCAGCATAAGCATCTTTTTTTTGATGGCTTCCATGTTTGCTGTTGGGGGATGTTTGCAGACTGAAAAAGACTAAAGATAAAGACAGATTTCTGCAGGGTGTGGACCTGGTGGACCTGGTGGTCTGGCAAACTAGAGGACAAACCAAACAGTAAGACAACAGCAGTTCATTTATATGACAGACACTGAGACCCTCCCATTACAAGGCCCCTCCACTTACTGACTGGGCTATAACGAGTGACAACTGTTGGGAGTCTACAGATGTCTCTCTGTGTGACGGGGTCAGTCAGGAGCAGTTTATTAAGTTTGGGTGTAAACCATGCATGGCTAAAATTAGGCTAAAAAACACAAAAAAAATAGGTTAGAATATTCCATCCATCCATCCATCCATTTTCTGTTCACCCTTTGTCCCTAATGGGGTCGGGGGGTTGCTGGTGTCTATCTCCAGCTACGTTCCAGGCAAGAGGCGGGGTACACCCTGGACAGGTTGCCAGTCTGTTGCAGGGCAACACAGAGACATACAGGACAAACAACCATGCACACAGGGAAATTTAGAGAGACCAATTAACCTGACAGTCATGTTTTTGGATTGTGGGAGAAAGCCGGAGAGAACCCACGCATGCAAACTCCATGCAGAAAGACCCCGGCCGGGAATCGAACCCAGGACCTTCTTGCTGCAAGGCAACTGCGCCCCTGTGCAGCCCCGGTAGAATATTATAATATATAAATATTAGGATATTTATGTTCAAATTCATTTATCATTTCCATGACCTCTGAAAAGAACCCACAAATGAAACATTTTCCCACATTACAACCAAAATTCAATTTTATTGTAATCTTATATAATGATAGAACAACACAAAGTAGACTATTACTGTGAGGTCTAAGAAAAATGGTGCAGTTTTCTTTTCTTTTGAATAAACACCTAATAGGAAGTAGTTTTCACTTAGCTGGATGGCCATATCTTGGCAGGTCCATCATCCATATTCAGCCCTCTCAGCATTCAAAGCTTGGATAATATTTTAGAACCTAACTCTGTATTTTGTTGATGCTTTCTCTCTGGTCTGTCTGCTGTGTTCAGGATAAATCCTTATGGATTTATGCAAAGATAAAGTATCTGGAAAATATTCACATTGTTTTACTTATTAAATATTTGTGCATGTCTTCATGTTAGTTTTATACCTCAAATCTCTAAACATAGTGACATCAATGTGAAAAGAGTTTGTTTGACACTGACACATTTTTGAAAAATACTTAAAAATGGTCTGTGATGGACTGGGTTAGTGTCCAGAGTTTACCCCACCTCTCACCTGATGACCTCTGGGATACACACAGGGCCACATGAGGCAGCACTGATAAGCTGACAGACAGTGGATGGGTGGATCATAAAAAATGGTTGCCCACTGATGCTGCCCATGCCACCTGATTGACCCTGAGAGGATGCAGAGATGATCTGTAGAAATTTCCCTCAAACCACTCCACCAAGTTTCTAGAGATATTTTCCAAGAAGATGTCAGGCTGACAGCTGCCAAAAGTGCTTCAGCAAAATCCTGAGTGAAGGTTATATTTTTCATAGGAGTTGGGAAAGGAGTTTGGGTATTCAACTTGGGTGCCTTCTGAAGGCAACACGGTCTCTACAAGATGAATTCAGTTAGTAAAAACAAAACCATCTTGAAATAAAAACCTGTTATTAGCTTGTCTCCAGTAGTTTACTTTGTTTTCCTTCTGAACACCAGAAGGTGGAGGGGTGATAACTGAACAGCAGCAGTAAACATGACATCTGTCGCCTCACTCCCATCACTTCCCTTCTAATTAAGCACACAACTCCTTCAGGAATTACCCAATTTTCTCCCCTATCAACTTATGAAGATGCAACTATAATTCATATTAGAAATGCATGAATCTTAACTTAAATCTGAGGATCATTTGAAAAAGAAAGTTATTTCAGATGACATTTAAAACTAAATGAGACAGGTTGTGAGCTACATCAAACACAATAGAAAGTGAAGCTCTTCTGGTTGCTATGCCTGCCCAGTAACAGTACTCCAACACCTGACCTGTAATGACTATTACTGGATCTCTCTAAGGGATGGATTAGTAACTAGACCACCAGGGTGGATTCGTCAGTCGCTCCCCGTTTGTCCAGCTTGGGTTATTAATAAACAACTTTTGGCTGACATTGTCAGGGGGATTAAAATTATACAGTATGCCTGCTACAATTACCTGTCAAACAAATTTGAATGTAGGGAAACAAGATCTAAGTCATCACATCAACCATAATTGTGTATGAAGTTTTAAGCCATAATAGATCTGGACTATATCCGTACTGAGGCAGAACAGGCGTTTAAAGTTTCACCACTGTGCCGTGAAAGACACAAAGAAAGGAGGAGGTCTGGGTCGCATGAGATAATGCTTGGTTATCCAAATTAACTTCTTTGTTCAAACTTTAGTTCACTGTGACATATGCAAGTTGAATTAAACATCAGTCAAGTTTAAAAGCTTAAAGGACATCTGTTTCTGCATGTTACCTGCTAACAGTGCTACATCATGTGTCCAATTAACTCTTCTGGACTGCAGTTATGAGAAGCATGCAGATGTTTTATCTCGCATATAAACCTGCTTTACATACAGCATGTGCAGCAGGACCAGGGCTGATTATCATTTAATAGAAATCTTTAGAAAGTTTACACAAAAATCCTTTTTCAGTCTTTTGTTGCAAACTGGTCAGCGAAATTCACTTAAGTGTAGTCCTGTGATAAGACTTTTAAAGATACCAGCTGTTTTAGCACTGTAAATACTGAGTGCTAAAAAAGATGAGCAGAAAAATGCTTGAAATGCTTTGCTGTGTTCCCATCTGTCTCCTCTAAAGGAAAGCATACAACCTGTGTTACTTTCCACTAAGTGGCCCCACATGGAGGAAAACTGCAGTTGCTGTCAAAGAATTTTAGCACAACAGAAGTATCATTAGTTTCTCTTACATATCATCTCATAAGTTGTTTGAGAATTCTGAAAAATTGTTTTTCTGCAGAATAAAAACTATGTACCACCATAAGCTTTGAGAACTAAAATATTTGTTGTTTATCAGCATAACATTGAACCATGTAAAAATGTATCATATAATCACAAAAACCCCAATATTTCTGACTAGAATTATTATAATCCTCCCCTTGCTTTTTGCTGAAACAAAGAAACAATAAATGCAAGTGTGCAGGTTTCATAATTTTATTAAATACTTTAAACCCAAATGTAAAAATAAAGTGCAAACAAGATCTGGTCTAGTCAAAACCAACAAGTTAAGAGGTTTTTTAAAAGAAAAGTTGTTTTTGCTTGACTTAAATAATTGCTCTATTATTTACCCAAAACTGTGTTTAATAAAGACGCCCGGCAGAATTTAGAGAACTGTTTTTAAACAAATATCGAACAAGACATTAAACTGCAAATCTGTTTCATTTAAAGCAGCATGTAAGGAGATTAGAATGACAGTTAATCACTGTTTTAGTATTTCAAAAATATAAAATAAATGATAAAATTACATCAAAATCATGCAAAAAGGACAGAATCCATAACATACATCCTTAAAATAGCTTAGAACATAAAACGGAATAGTGATGAGTTATGTTCACATGTCATGAAAACAACAAAAAAACTATTTAAATTCACAGGACATCCCATAATTTAACAGCAGGTCAGACAGGGTCAAATGTGTTAAAACTTTAAACTCTCCAACAGTGAATGATTTCATAAAGTCTCGTTTAGACAAACACTCGCACTTTCAGAGGTGCGCGGTGAGCGTCCTGTGAGAATAATGTATCTTTATGAACAAAGAATTATGTGTGCATTTACATTTCACACATGCTGATGCTTATTAAAAACTCAATAGACATGAAATGGAAAAGCTTGGTCTCTACCAGATAAATTAAACTTCCCTGTTAGTTCCTCTGTATCCAGTTCAATGGATTTAGTTCATCATACAGGGCCGGTCTAAGGTTGTATGAGGCCTTGAGCACAATTTGACTTAAGGATCCCTCTTTCTGCTAAGAACATCAGCACCACGAACAGCATTTCAACATAGATTTATTAAATTCTGGGAGAAGAAGGTAGGTTAATTGGCCGAGCTTAAAAGCAATCAGTTATAATTGTAATTTACTAAGCTGTATTTGTGAACAAACAGAGCTCAAACTCCCAGATTAAACTCAGCATCAGATTGTAGCTATGGTAACAAACAATGACGATTGTTCTTTGAACTTTTACAAAGTAAACTTTCCAGCTCCTTAAAATCTTAAATTTAAATGATTTAAAATCATCAATCAAAACCAAATTTACAAATTTAACAGCATTGTCATCCTGAATAAACAAATGTTGTATTGTATTTTTTTGCTTTGTTGTTTGTAAGCTGCAGGTTTAAGCATTGTGTGCAATGTCTTCCAGTAACTATAAGTTCTTACAGTAGGTGATGGGGCTGTGAATAGAATCTACTGTTTCTGCAGTGCAAAGAAAACAAAGGTAGTCTCCTTTCTGCATGACACATTGACTGATAACAGAGAAAAATACTCCCACACTCAAACACTGACCATCCAAACACTCAGAACCTAATCATAGACATTGGAGCTATGATTAGGTTCTAGCCAAACAGAAATCAGAAATTCAGAAACATGACTACAGTAGTACATCAAAATCATAATTGAAAACCTGAAAGCAAATGTGGACCAATATTGAAAGCTGGACCTGGAGATGAGATCTACAGCAGACTCAAGGATAACTTATTAAAGCCATTTATTAATAGTTCTTTTGAACCATAATAAATTAAACATTGCACTCATCAAAATGTCATGTTTGTTACTGGTTTTCTCAGTTGTTGATTATATAGTGTGTTTTATGACTGTATTTTTATGATGTAAAGCACTTTGAACTGTCTTGTTGCTGAAATGTGCTGTACAGATAAACTTGATTGATTATTTGTAGAGCACATTTTAATATATTTTGGTGCGAAGCAGTTCAGAGATTTATAAACCAAGATCAGTATTTTAAAGTCTATCCTCTGAGCTTCAGGGAGCCAGTGGAACTGGGTGATGTCCTCTATCTTCCTATTTAAAAAGGTTTACTTATAAGAAAACAACTATTATTAGTAAGGTTGATTTTAGTAATTGTTCATAACTGTTCATTTATATAAGCTAGAAACATTTTTTTATATTACAATTAAACTTTCTCTTCACTTACAAATATTTATTTGTCATTAATTTTACTTTTACACTTTTGTGACTGAACACAGCAAGTTTTGAACATTTACAAAATCAAAACATGAACCATGATGGCGCTAGCCTGAGTGAGAGCCATTACTCAGCAGGGTTTCCAATAGGTCTGGTTATCCCTCTGATGGTGGTGGTGTTCCCCCCACAGTCCACGTACTGATACATCTCCTCAGAAATCTGCTCAGAGTGGCCAAAGTATGTTGCTGTGATGGTCACGCTGCACAAGGTGGAGAGGAATGTGGTAAAGCCAAACACACACTACAAACAGTGACCACAGACACACACTGGCCACTTTATGAAGCAAACTTGCTCAAAACTCTGCTGACACACAGGAGCCAATCTGAAGGAAAGCATCAAAATGGATTTAGGCAACTAGAGAGGTCGAATGTGTTACTGTTGCCAGATGTGAGTATTTAAAAAACTGCTGGTAAGGTTTCTACACACAAGTACCCCAGGTATACAGAGAACACCCAAAGTAAATAACTGGTCAAAGAAATGCCTTGTTGGTGTGAGAGGTCAGAGAAACACAGGCAGACTGCGCCTAGATGATGGAAAGGGAACAGCAGCTCAAACAACTTTGATTCTATGCTATGAAGATTTATAATAGTTCTGAAAGGAAAGAGGTTCCAACCCAGGACAAGAAATGCCTAATAAAGTGGCCAGCACATGTCAATTTGGAATTGCATGTGAACAAGTGACACGGTCAACTTACTGAGTCATGACAACAATGTTGTGTACCTTGATGGTTTCCAGGGTGCAGTATTCACTAGAAAACATTAAATATGTTTGAAAATGGATCCCAGGCAAAGCAGTTTAATCAGAAACATTTAGTTGTTTACAGGATAAAACACTTAAATATAAAGGTGGCAGTTTCTTAGGGTTCAATATGGTCCCATTAAACCAAAGATGACTATATGTTGTGGCAAACAACATTTCAAGGCAGGAATTAACTAGTAACTCTTTAAGAAGATACTGAAATGACACATTTCTCAACATCACAGTGAACTGCCAAAGAAGAGCAGCTATTCAAGAAGTTCAGAGATTCTCCTGCAGTCAACTGTGGACAAAGTTTAAGCCACTTCCTAAAAACTAACTAAAGAAACACAAAATCCTAATACTGATACTATTGCTCCACTACATCTCTGGAGGTAAATTTCTGTGACATAGCATGAAAAAAAAAAATCTGCACTTACTACATGTAGCTTAACTCATCTCCAATGACAGTGGGGACCATATAATCAATCTGAAAACACAAACAGAAACAGGTAGTTCAAAAAGGTCTATGTAAGAAGTGAATGTGCAGACAGAGGAGGAAGACGTACCTGTTTCATGTCCAGAGGACGTATAGTGATGACGTTACTGATGCGAGAGTTACCAATCACCGTCCTGGCAAACTGCACCTGCGCTGTGATGTTGGCCACCTCCACTGAATAATAGTTATTGTTGGTGATGTTCAGAGTGTTCTGTGAGGATGACCAGCAGGAGATCAGTGCTATTTTTAGTTTACTGCTCTTACTTAAAGGGCCAGTATTATGTTCCAGGCACATACTGCCATTTTATAGCACAATAGAGTAACTATTGTTATCTTCAGTTCAAAATGCTATATACATACATATATCAAACATGACGAAAGAAATTAGACTTCACTATTTAATGCCTTGAAATTGGGCCTCTGTCTCTTTAAGAAGCTCATTCTGTAAAACTCCATCTTTAGGAAATCACCACAACAGCATTTCTCTATTGAGCTTTTAACATGGTTCTTAAGAGTGTTTCACTGAGAAGTAGGTCCTATAATGAGCTCCTATCTCAAGTTCTCAACCTAATTTCCTGCAGATTCTGGTCATTCAGAAGTTAAAAATCTATTTTGTTTGCTTTACTTAGCAGGAAATCAGCAGCTAAAAGGCTATAGTAAGGTTTTTAATTTAGTCTCTCCTTACCCTTGATTACCCTAGATTTCTCATCTGCACATTTTTATGTCTACAATGACTAAAATAATCTAAAATACAAAGCTAGACAATAAATAAGAAAAGCAACACAAATACAGATCAAAGACATATGAAGAATTTGAAAATAAGAGAGGAAGCTTGTGAAGATAGTCTGTACTTGCCAAATAAATTACTGCCACTCTTTGTATTGTATTAAAACAGTGTTCAAAGTTTGAATAGGGCATTTCTTAGAGCTACAGAGAACTTTACTTGAAGAGAACAAGTTGGGTATTCAGGATAAAATGAACAACTTCAGGTAATTAGAGAATTTTGATCAGAGTATTAAAGGATCAATCTTACGTAGGCCTGTTATTAAGCAATAAATCAATTGAAACAAAGTCAATAATTTCCATTTCCTGCTGTTGTTACAATTAGAAGTTTATTCTGATTTGTAGCTTTTGACAGATCCGCTCCCCTGTTTGTGCTTTCCCAGCTGAAACAGTAGTCAACTGATGTTAGAGCAGCTTTGTATGTCTTAGGCATGATTAATTAAAATAAAGCAAAGAAGCCCAATACTGCTACTATAAAAGAATAGGAAAGGGAGAAGAGCACACCAAACTCACCGTGATGTTGAGATAGACGATGTGCTGATCCAGGTCATAGCTGACATAAACAGACTTGACTCCCACATTAGATACATCAATGGAGCGAGGGAAGAGGAAGAAAACAGCCAGACTGGACAGCAGCAGGCAGAGCACCACTGATGCACTTACATACAACTTCCTGACAAGGATCAGGAAAATTATTAGAAAAAGTTGGACAATTTACATCAGCACCACTAACAACATTTATGGAGCCCAGGAAAGTCTGGGGGGGTTTCTAAACTGCTGCTTAGTTCACTTATGCCTTAGTCATCTCTGAATGTGACTAGAATTACATAGACTGTTTAACATCAAGCACACAGCTGATCAACTAGCACAAAAAAATTATACAATTTATATTATATTTTTTTGAGTTGACTTCTTTTAAGACTATATTTGTGTGTTTAAGTATTGTCAATAATGTCCTACAGTAATATATAATTACCTAGTAATAAAAACAGGGCAGGTTGTTGGTGGACCGCCCTAGAGCTGCTATCACAGAGTTTAGCTAGTTTTCTGGGGGAAGCCCTGCAATCCATACAGCTGCAGTTCTTCCAGGACATCTATACACCTTTGGTTCAAACCTTTTAGACAAATGTTGCTTTCTTCTTCTTGGTGAGGTGAGGGGCTTTAATTGGGGTAAAACAAAACAATGATCCGATTGCAAACCTCCTGTATGTCTCTGCAAGCAAAATGATGTTCGACTATCAGCTGAACTGCATCAAGCAAGGATTGGATTACCTCAGTAACCCTAATCTTTTGTAAAGGTTTTGTAAAAACTGATATCATGAAAGATTTCAACTTAAACGTTAACTTTTCTGCAAGACTCAAGTAAATTTTTACAAGTTCGGGCCCTCAAGCATGAAAGAGTTTGCAGCTTATTGAAAGCTCGCAGTATGAAGAAATTCTGAAACCTGCGGTGCACAAAACATGCAGATGTAAAAATAGATGTCAGAATGCGCAAACCTGGCATTGTACTCATTGTATTGATAAATCCGGACTTATAATAACCATGGAAATGGTTTTAGTTTTCTGAACTACTGCTAATAATGACACATTTTATTTAAAAGACATCTATTAGGGCACAATGGGGCACCTTACAAAAAATGGAAGCAAAAAAAAGTAAGACAAAAAATTTTATAAAAAAATAAAAGTTAGAGAGTAAAATCATCAAAGTGAAAGTGGTTGTTTAAACAGAGTTTTCAGGCAGGGTTTAAAAAGAGACAGCTTGGAGTGAGTGGGGAGATCAACATGCTGTTGAAGCTGATACTGCAGAATGAAAGAATCATGTGTTGTACAGGCCAATGCTCCATGACTTTTATTAGGACCATTTGTGCATCACATAAGTTGCACATTTACAGAACTGAGATGCTTTCTATTCACAAAGGTCGTTCATTTACAGACACTCCCTGTATGACTGCAACTGACAACGCCGATCACGTCAGGAAATCAGCTCAAAGCATCAGTTTGGAATTTAGGCCCCGTCCAAATGGAGACGAGATTAAGTGTTTCTGCAAATGTATTTTGTTTTGTTTTGGCTGTGCGTCTACATGGATCTGGTGTTTTGGAAGACCAGAAACCATTCAATTTGGAAGACGGGTATCAGAATAGAAAAATGTCAACATATGGTTTCAGGTTTGAGTGCCCCAGATGTGTCTTCAAAAAAGGTCTAAGAATACTTACGTCCTTCTTGGCCGCAGTCTTTGGTCACTGTATGGAATCAATGCCACAAGTTGATTCTCCTGTTCTGGAAAACAGGAAGCAAACAGTGATGCTGGACATGTTCTTGCTGTTGGCTTTAAGTTGGCTCCAATCACAACTTGATTTGCTTCATCATCTTGCTTACTTCTATATAAACTGATGTGGTCAAACACTGAAAAAGCTTCATTATCTTTTCAAGAACAGCTTACACATCGGGTGCAATATATGAAGTACATGATCACCTCTGGGGATCCTCCCGGTGCCCTGACATGTTGGACACGTCACGCTGTCTCTTCCTGTGAATTCCACGTAAGGAAACTGGGAGACGTCAGGCACTCTGCCATTCTCTGTCGTTCCATCTTCCACAAGAGAAGACAAGTTGCCCTCTTTGTCAATGAGGGTTGTTTCCTTAGAAATCCAGGAAACTGAAATCCCCATAGTCACAACTGGAGAGAAATAGATCAACAAGGAATCTGTATATTAGACGTATATCTGTAATTAGAAGGTGGCAGAAGGTGAGTCTGTGGAGCGTGACAATTTCTAACTGAGGAACAAATGAATGAATATGGACTGGCGACCTGTCCAGGGTGACCCCGCCTCTGGACCGTTAACCCGCTGGGGCACCCCTCACAATCCCACTAAGGATAATGGTGTTAGAAAATGGATGGATGGATGGATGGAAGGATGGATATTCTATTCAATTACAATGTCTTCCCCTGAGCGTCAGGGTTTTAATTGTTAAGATTAGTATCAGTTGTGAGTATAAAAGTGATAGTTTATCCAAATGGGCAAATACAATACTATAAAAAAGGCACAAAAAACTGAAATATTATTGCCTGTCAAATATTGCATTCAAACAGCTAATGTAATATGGTACTGTATTTTGCAGAACTATGATCTGGAAAATGGGTGAATAAAACAGGTTCAGACATCACTTTAAGCTTACAATTTTTGTGTTTTGTTGCTGCTGTTCTGTTTCCAACCTTAGCTAAAACAGTTAGTTTTAGTTTACCAGCACTAGTTAACTCTAATCTGTGGTAGGCTAATAAAATGGTTGTTTAAACCATCCAAACATCTATCATTTATATTAACTTCAAAATCTAAAGAAAAATAATTTCAAGTCATGTCAACCCAACCAACACTGATATTTCTGAGCTAAAACAGATGTTCAGTTTTAACAGCCTGACTCATGAGTTTGATTTTTTTTAAGATGGCTCAGTCAGTGATTCCTCTGACCGAGCCAGGCTCTGAGCAACAGAGCACTGAACCTAGTCTGCTCTGAATGCTGCCAGACAGAGCAACCTGTCAGAAAGCAAACCACCAGGTCAACTTTCTGCCTCATCTGGACTTCGGACAGAATAACTAGACGTAAGCTTCATATCCACTTAAAGTAACAAACACTTGAAACAACTGAATATTTGTGTTTCAACTATTGAATGGCTTATACAAAACACTCAACTATTTTCCCGACCGACATGCATTGGTTCGAAAAACGTTTTGCTTTAGTCAAAGAAAAAAATAGTGACCAAAGAGTGACTTAAAAAAAACAAACAGCATCATTGGCTTACATTTTAAACATTAAAAAACCCGATGTTAGAGGCGCTTAACTCTGAACTGGCGGCTTCACATAAACTACAACTAACAAAGCAGAGCGTTAGCCAAGCTGCTAGCCAAGCTGTTAGCCTCAGAGCACACAGGTACCCGAGAACATTAATGAAACCTTTACCTAACCAACAAGTTCACCGACAACAACTTACTCACTGCAGTTGCGCCCAGGTGTATTTGAAAGGACAAACGTACCTGAACAGAGCTACTCGTATCAGCATAACCTCTTAATAAAGCAGACATAAGACACCACAACTTCTGGAGTCTTGTGCGAGACTCCAAATGTTTCAGGATAACAGCTTTTGTTTACTTCTTCCTCATGGATCAGGTGGGAGGAACCAAACTATGGCGTATTGCTGCCCCCTTCAGTAAACGCAGAGACGTTGCAATCAGATCTTTACATATTTCTACTTCTGAATATTTATGAAAATATTGTATCTCAGTACCTCAGCACACAGGTTAAACACATCTTACAAATTACGTCCCCACAAAGTGTTTTAATAATTGTATTTGTTAATAATTCTTTAGTTTTTAAAGAATAATCAGTCATAAGGAACAATTAGACATAATAAACTAAAATCATCATTAGAATAATCAAATAACTGACTAAAGTAAAACTGAAACAAGGCTGAGCTAATCAAAGAAAGAGACTGAAGAACACAATATAATAATGAAACTAGAATCAATAAATCAAGCTCCAAAACAACTAAAAAAACCCAGGACCTGACAGAACCAAAGCAATTATGCAATTATGCATTATGCAATTATAAGGTAGACATTCAATAAGATAGAATAAAAACAACACATGTAGATTCTAGTCCATTAAATATGTACATATACTGTATACAGATGTCCATCCATCCATCCATTTTCTGACACGCTTATCCCTTATGGGGTCATGAAGGTGCTGGTGTCTATCTCCAGTAGTAAACTGGTGAGAGGTGGGGTCACCCTGGACATGTCACCAGCCTATCGCAGGGCATATACAGATGTATAAAAATTTATGAATGAATGTGGATCACTTCAAAAGCTTACTGAGTTCAAACAAGAAGAATGAAGTAGAATTAACTGGCAGGGATCTGAAGAAAAAGTTTCTTATGACAGGTCCAGAGACATAAACTATGTATGATTTGAAGAACTCAGTAGCAACCTCTGTTGGATAAAACATAATTTCTGCTTAATCTGATGCTGAGATGAAAGCCTTGAGTAAAAGTCTTGGTCAGAGTGTAAAATGTGTGCATATGTGTGATGTTTTCCATCTGAAACAAGCAAAGGTTTGATTTTGAATGGCCTTTCAGTGTTTTCTTTCCTGATCAGAGATCTCACTGTCTTCTTTTCGATTCTCTTGAACACTCCAGCATTCAGTGCTCTCTGTGTCTCACCCATTGTCACATGACTGTACTGTCACCACTGTGACCCTTTTATCCTCAAACTCACCAACAATTTGCTTTTTTTCTTACTAAGTGAAAAGAGAACCAGTGTTTCAGGGCATTGTTCCCTTACAGGATTAGAAAATTTGCAACCTATTCATTTTTAAGCAGCAAAGAGACATCAAAATATGATAATCAAAGTCACATACACTGATATTGATATAACAAAATATCATTACTATTTTAGCTATGTTTCAAGCGTTGTGCTTGTCAGAGAATACAACACAGGAGGGGAGCACAATGACTCATCGGGTGAATGATTTGTTGTTGGCTTGTTCTTATTTTGTTAGAAGTGTTTTTGGTGAGAAGAAGTGATGACCATGTCCAAATTTATTCTAGCCGGGAAGTTTAGATTCACCAACTCAAGCGAATAGTTGTATTGGAAGCAGAGGTTTATGCACTTGACAAAAAAAAAAGAAGGTAGTGAAGCAGAAAAGATTTTTACCTCTTCTGAGTTTGAAGTGGAGGCATACAATAAAAATTCTGATGTCGTATTCAAGAAGTTTGATGATGACTTTATGCTGAGAAAAAGCAAGCGGACATACTTTCAACTCTGTTTTCAGCTTTCTGCAGTGAGAAAAATGAATCTGTGGTGAAGTAAATTTAACATAACTGAATGTGTGAAATCAACAATAAAAATTAAAGTTAGTACCTTCATACAAATATAAGTATTATTGTGGTCAAGATACAAGATATTGTAGTTTTTTTTTTAAAGAAAGTAAATCATTTAAGTACTAAGAGTCTGTCTTTTTAAGTTCATCCACACAACAAAAAACAATCTTGTTATATTTACTGTGTTTCATTCAGTGTTTCAAACATCAAATACTACCAATAAGACATCAGAGTTCCCAAGCACCAGCAGAGCAGCTGTGATTTGAAGTAGTAGTAGGTAATTTAGAGTTAGCAGAAGTCATTAGTTTGGAAATAAGTACTTTAAACAAAGAATAATCTTTCCTGATAAACATAAATCAATTATCCCAGGGGTCTCAAACTCCAGTCCTCGAGAGCCGTTGTCCTGCGACTTTTAGATGTGCCTCTGCTGCACCACACCTGAACAGAATAATTAGGTCATTAAGGCTCTTGAGAACTGATCTACACAAGGAGGAGCTAATTAAGCCATTTCACTCCAGTGTTTTGTACCTGTGGCACATCTAAAAACTGCAGGACAGCAGCCCTCGAGGACTGGAGTTTGAGACCCCTGCATTATGCAAATAGTTGTCTTAATGTTTTTAAGTAAATAGGCTGGAATATTTTACTAGTGTGGAAAGCGAGGAGAGGCAAATAAAGACTCTGCTTGACTTAGCAAACTACACTGTAAAATGTAATTTAAAAAATTTATGCTAACTCATTTACCTAAATAAATTAAGCAAAGTAAGGTTAAGATTAGTGAGTAAGTAAACTTAATTTATTTTAAGTAAAAAGTACTAAATCAAGTAGTACAACTAACAAAAAAATTCATGTAACTTATGTGTCATAGTTTATGTTAACTTAATTTTTAATTTGTGTGGACTGCTTGATACAAATGCAACCTCACATAGAATTGATGAATACCTACAACTTACTCATTCTTCAAGTTCACGTAAATTGAACAAACCAATTTTCTTCATTTTGTCCTCGTCTTCCTCTTTCTCACTTCTTTTTTTAATCAAGGTTTCATTGGCTCTAGAGGTCTTTATTTGCAAGACAGACTGGAAAGTGGGTAATGAGAGAAAAGGAAGACATGCAGTGAAGGCCACCAGGCTGGGCCTCAAACCTGTGACAGCCACGTCACTATGGCCTCCATACATGGGTTGTGTTTTACCTCTGCGCCACTGCAGCACTGCTCAATCTCACTTCACTGAATTATTAATTATATCAAATATTTGAAATACATAATTTATACAAAAAATATTCTGTTTGATATAATATTCATGTCTTCCACCGCTCTCATTACGCGTTTTCCTGTCTAACCACTCTCAAATAAAGGCCACTACACCCAATAAAACCTTATTAAAAATAAAGAAGTGGGGAAGAGAGAGGAAGGACAAGAACTCAATCAAGAAAACTGGTTTGTTTAATTTAAGTTACATGAACTTATTTTTTTTGATAGTTGTACTACTTCACATAGTTCTACTTGCTTAAAATAAATTCGGTTGCTTAATTTTTTTGAGGCAATGAGTTTGCTTATATTTTTAAGTAAGGTGAACTAATTCGATTTTACAGTGTTCCATGCTCTGTGATTTTTGCATTATTGAGGATAATTGAACATTTATATCATCCTTGTCAAGCAAAAATAATCTCAACCCCATTAGCACATTACCAGACAATCATATTTTTTCAGCCTATCAAGTAGTATTTTATGATCCACTGTGCTCAAATATAGAATAGGATAGAATTCAACTTCATTGTCATTGCAATGAAATGAAGTTTGCATCCATCCAGAAGTGCTTAGCAATCGATTAAAAATATATTACAAATTTAGAGAAAAGTAAAAAAAAAAAATGCTTAAAACTGGAAGTATATGTATATATACAGGCTGAGTGAACAGGAGTAGGATACCTATACCAGGGGTCTCAAACTCAGTTTACCCGGGGGCCGCTGGAGGTAGAGTCTGGGTGAGGCTGGGCCACATTCACACACACTGTCTCCTCAGCCGAACCTTTCTGATTGCCTATTACCATATTTGGCCGTAGTCAGGGGCTGTAACAGCCGTAATTGTGTAGTGTCTCTTTAAGATACTCTAGTATTGCTAATGATGTCAGAAGTATGCTCCAAGGCTTCTCTGTAGAGAGCGTGGGAGAAACGTGCTAGACGGACATGTTAGCTCCCTAACTTTTTAGTAATGTTACGGGTTGTTTGGACGCTGCTCAATTTTCATGTCTGATAATATAGCAGCCGTTCAACCGGGCTTTGTAAGGTTGGTGAAGAGCGTATTTATTAAAGGACAACACTGTGGAATTCCCAGTACCAGTGTGGTTGGGAGTTTTTGACCGTCCTGACGAATCTGCCGCCTCCTCTCCTCCCTTAAACACAACCCAAGCATTACAGCGCCTAACCTTAATTACGTTACACTGATCAGCAACTTCCGGGTCTAAACTGGATGCTGAAGCACGTGAAGCGGGAGCGGCCGCGGAAATTGTGCATGTACCATGCAAATAATGACAACTAGAAAATGCAAATAGGCCCGGCCGATGTCCCGCCCCCGAGAGCAATATACTCCACCGTGATTGGTAAGTTCGTTCAGCTCCGCACACAATACTGAAAAGTGCCAATTATATCAAACTCGCAGGCCGCACTAACATTAAACTTTCATATTAAGGAGGGGGCCACAAACTATCGTCCCGAGGGCCGCAGTTGGCCCGCGGGCCGCGAGTTTGAGACCCCTGACCTACACAGTATATACATTAGTGACTTACAGCACTGATATTGAGTAATACAAATAGAGGTTCTAGACTAATTAGTGCTAAGATGAATTTAAATACATTTTTATGCAAATTTTACAATTTAGGATGACTGACATATTCATGATAGTAGTAATTAGCAATAGTTAGAGAAATGTTACAATAAACCATTTATCAACTTTTAAAAGATACATTTCCAAATCTTGCCATGAAATTGTCCTAACATACTATAGAGGACCATTTCCATAAGTCATAATAATTTTACTTTTATTGTTTTCTTAAGAGATTTTTCCACCCACCATGCAGAGTGCTAACCTTTACAACAGTATACTCTTAGAGCATGTGCTGAAACAATGAGTGATAGTAATAGACTGGAAAAGCCAGGGGTGAAAACAAATGAGCTTTCATCCCTCCCCATTAACATAAACACATCTGTGACTACAATAAAAATGCATTTACAGTGCTGAAACATTGATAGACTGTTGTTTGTTCTTTAAAAATATGATTTTTAAAGGAGTTTTTTTTACATAACACTGTTTAAATATCACACATATTGCTCTGATTTTTCTCAAAACATTGGCATTTCCTCTTTATAGCTCCAGAATATTCCCAGATCAGAGTGCAGAATTCACTTGAAGAATGTCCCATCATGACATTCATGGGCAAACGGAAATGTGAATCTAAAGCAGATTTATATGACATTCTTTAATGTGTTGAAACGGATCTACTATTAAATGTTAGATATTTCATTTACCCTTAAAGTCCCACAAGGAATGTAACTTGTACTTTACAGTAATGGCTAAAACATTCCACATGAATTAATCAATTATTAAAATGATAAAATGTTATTATTATGATAACTTTATTGTACAGCAGTATTCTAACACAAATCTTGTCATACATGGATGGACATTAATACTTCATAATTCAACAACAAGAAGGGCAAAACAGCTTGACATTAAATTGGCATTATCACATCATTGTAAATGTACAGTGAAGAGAATAAATATGTAAAACATCACCAAGTATTAACCTTCCCCACTCCTCAACTGTGATAGACATGATCTAAAACGATATCCAGAAGAGTTGTTGTAATTTTTATATTTTTGGCATAAACTCAAAGTTTGAGGCCTGGCTTTAACATCTCAAAAAGTCAGGATTTTGAGAAGTTTAGATCTCCCATGCTTTGATGAGCCAACTCATCAAATTTCAAGTTGATGATCAATCAGCTTGGAGGAGTTTGATCAAATACAGAGGCTATAAATTGCCAAACTGGGGTCAAAAACATAAGTTCAACCCAAGATGACCAACTTCCTGTTTGTTGTAGAGCATGGGTGCAAATAGTTTTGTGTAGTTTTTGGAAAGTTCTGCAAGTGTACCAAATTTCATACCTCTATGATAAGGTAAGGTAAATAAGTTGAGCTATTTCTGCTGTGAGTTTTGCTAAACCTTTAAAATATATTCATTTGATATACAAGTGGCACATGTGCATTGTTTTATATATTGTATATTTAGGCTTCCAAAAAGTCAGTTCATTTGGGATAATTATAATAAATGCTATATACTGTATATGCAATTAGTCTTCGCAGGGCTTTCGCTGCTGGGCCTAATGAAACATGGAGATACAAATTGATCTAAGCTACACAAAGCCATACAAATATTATAAGGAATAGTCTTAGTTGCTGTATACTTCTGGTGAGTGTAATCTGAACTGAACTTATTACATTTTGTAGATACAATGTTCACTCATCTGTGCTAGCAGTGTGGATACAGCTAACTCAGTGTGAATCGGCTGCCCCCTATAAAGGATAACTTTTTTATCTGCCAGCGTTGTGTTATTGTTAAAAATAGATCCTCTCTTTAGTAGAAGTTCTGTGTGTTTCTGTTAGTTTCCCCACCAAATTAATGTATTTTGTTCTTATGACATGCTGTGCAGTATTTCATTCTTGTTGCTGGGTAAATTAACAGGACTTCTATAATCTTAGTGAAAAATTTTGTTTCACACTTTAAATAGGGAAGATTGTTGATCCGATTTTGACTTGGGCATCTTTCACTGCACATACTCAGTTAGTCTCTGGTGTGATACAAAGTCAGACTTGAACTACTTCCTTTGCATGACCTGGATTCTTACTGTAAAGTCCAGTGGGTACAAAGAACATAAAATCCTTCAGATTGCAATGACCCATATATAACGAGAGCAGTTTGTTTCTAGGTTCTGTATTTCCTGTACTGCTAATTATCTAAATTATAAACAAGGCAAAAAAACTAAATAATTATTTCTATTTGTAGTAAATTCAGGGATGCTTGCAAATATACTGCTTTAATTTAACAGTTTCCTGTAGTGTAATCCCATTTCCACAATACAACTTGTGTGAATGATCTTGACATTAAACGGATTGGATTGTATTTAATCCTGAGCCCATTGCTATGCATATCCTTTCCAGCGTCTTTGTGCTCTGGTAGTGAGTCAGATGATACATAGCTTACCAACAATCCTTATTTTGATTTTGGAATGCAGTGTTTGTAGATACAAGACATTTTTAACACAACAGAATGATAGATAAAACTGGCATGTGTTATGATATTTTTCTGAGAGACCTCACCAGATAGACAGTTGTCAAGCCCAGGGGTAGCAACCATGAAAACCACATATTGCGCGCTTTGCCAAATCTGTAACCCTGTGATGTGAAATGATTTGGCATTGAACACGTGATACAAGTAAAGCAGCATGACAGGCAGTGAGAATGATTACACCAGACCTGGAAGTTCTTGTCTCTGGGAAGGAATGCCGTTGAAAGCCTCCCATTGGTAGAGCCCTGCAGATGCTGGGGGGTCGCAGGGAGTGCAGCAGGGGGTTCATGGAGTGGGGGATGGGGAAATATGGGGTAGCAGAAGCATGAGTAAAAGATGGAAACCAGTCTGTATGTTCCCTCAGAACCTTGTTTTAGCTTTTGTTCTATCGAGTTAAATTAATTCAACTGGTTTTAAGTTCTTTTCTATGGTCTCCACAGGTCCAGTTCCCTCTGTCTTCCACAGAACAGCACAATGGAGTTTCAGGTCAGGTTGTTGCAGGTGTTTTGTGAATTCTTCCATAGCCTGGGGAGATATTATGCAGCGTTTTTCTCTGTTTCATTCTTAAGAAAATTATGAGCAAACTATCTGAGAAAGCAAACATACCTTGACACAGACATACTGTATCATTGTGAAATATTGATGTATTTAAAAGTATTGACCACTAAGCATAAATTACCACTACTCACTTTACACAAATGTCTTTAAAAATGCTGGAATTAAAAAAAAATCTGTTAACTTCTGACATCTAATATCTTTGTAACACTTGATACAATTAAATAATGCCCTGGCAATTTTCAAGTGGAGCTACAGCAGCTGATGGAAAAAACAAAACACCAACAAAAACAATAAAAGAAATGATATGGGAGCAGAAGATTGGGGGAGAAATAGCCTACAGTTTCAGCTGATCAAGCAGAATACAAAGGAGGCACTTTACCTTAGAAATTAAGGATTTTGAAAAATTTTTAACATGGTTGCTTCTATGTCATTTCTGACTTAGTCATCTTTATGCAAATTTTATACTAACACTGTTTTTGTAATGTTCAATCAAAACATCATTATTGAGATTGTATGAAACTGTGATTGTAACATTGTTACTGTTGCTCTTTCCTTTTGTAGGAAGAGAATCATGTAAACAGCAAAAAAATAATAAGTAAATAATCTCATCTAGGAAAACAAAAGGAAGAAGTGTCTGAACTTTGAAAGACCCTTAAAAGCTAAAATCAGTGTTGTTTAATACCAAACTGTAAAAATTCACAGGTTTTTCAGAGGATTTGTGTAAAGAAAGAAAATAACTTTGATGATGACAGTGGTTGAAATGTAGGTCAGATTCTATAAAAGTCTTTTCAACGCTGCAGCTCTGATCTGATAACCTGAACAGTCATATATTGGACCACCCGACTTCCAATGTTGACAGAATGTTTAGACGTATTTCACCGAACTGACAATCAAGGACATGACCCTCGGGTGACCTTAACATACTCTACAAAATCTATTACATAAACAAGTTGTGGATATGCATTTCATAATTTAACATAGTGATTAAATGCATATTTCAATGAATATTTAATCAGTATGTTAAAAGGTAAAATAGAAGTACATCATTAATACCAGGTAACCACTGTATTCTTTAGATGAAATGATGTAAGATTGTACACTTAGCCATCACAGCATTGATAAACAAAGAAGAATTGCTGACAACCATGTTTAGTGCCTTGTGTGTTCTAGAATAACCCTATTTGTAAAGACAAAGAATAGAAGTAATCAACTGTAATCAAAATCGACAGTGTTGCTTTGATTCTTTCATGCATGTTTTAGAAATCCTTGAATCTCCTGTTGAGGCAACTAACCAGATCTGTGACCTCATGGTGACTGATGCATGCTGCAGCAGCTGTAGGACTGAAGGATCTTGTCAAGGTGGAGGAGTAATTATAGACCTTTTTAGTCTGTGGGACTCTGGAAGCAGCGAATTTGTACTAGCAGTCTAGTGGAATGTGTCTTGGGTGGTCTCTGGGACAAAATCTTGGACGTGGAAGTAGTTGAGAGAGGCCATATAGAACAACTTTCATATGGTTTTGAGGAGATGGTGGGGATGGTGTGCTGCTGACCTTGACTTGGGAAATCCTGGAGCGGTGTGGAAGACATAGCCCAGTGAGGAAGTGAAATCTGGGATCTTGAGTTAAACAAAGGTGGCTAAAAAGCTTCTTACTGGCAAGACCCAGAGTATTTGAACTTTTCTTTAAGGCTCTGCATGTTGTGGGTTGTATTGGTAGACATACCTCTGCAACATTGACTGGACATAGTAGGCAGTTCCCCCTATTTAAAAAGGGGACTACAAGGTATGTTCCAATGAAAGGGGGGTCACACTCTTAAAACTCAAGACAGTGGAGTCTCAGACTCAGGAGGAACAGTGCGGTTTTCATGCTGGACCAACGCCACGCCATTAGCAGTATACTTTGTCCAACCAGTTTACATATATTGTCTGGACTGGAAGAAAGTGTTTGACCGTGTCTGTCAAAGGGAACTGTGGAGGTTATTTGGGAGTACGGGGTACCAGGACACTTGATACAGGCTGTTAGGTCTCTGAACAATTGTTTCAGAGCTTGGTCTGCATTGCTAGCATTAAGTCTTGTTTCTGGTTATAGTTGAACTCCACCAATTTTTCCCTTGTCACTGATTCTGTTCACATGGACAGGATTTCTAAGTAAGGCTATGGTTCTGAAGGGATCCGGTGTCACGATTTGTGAATTATTAAAGGTGAGAATACAAGGACCCATGAGGAACACCAGGAGGGCAGCCTGGAGGCACGCTGGAGCTACAAGGACAACCAGGAGTGCCGACACACTGCATGGGTAAGTTTGGCGCTGGTTCGGGCTTGGCCAGGCTAGGTTCTGGCTGTTGGAGGCTAGGCTTGGACGGAACAATGGGGAAAGCAGGAGGCCCACTTACTGTGGCTGGAGGCCCAATTACTGGGGCTGGAGCTGCTGCTGCTGCAGCAGCAGGGGACTCGAAGACCTTAACAGGGTCTCAGAGTCACTGAAGAAGATGGAGATAAGGAGGCTGTGAGTGTGGTGGATTGTTTCTTCTGACTGAATGAATCATAGAGCTACAAAACAATTTCTAACAAGAATGAGTACTTTTTAAACTGATCAAAAAGTTGACAAAATTCCTTCTTTGAAACTAAGTTAAGAAACAAGGGACAGATGGGGGCAAATCAAACGTGACAACACAGGAACCAATTAACACAGAGATAATCAAAATCCTCACATCGGTTTGGTGGCTTCAGCATTGGGTCTCTGCTTTTTGCAGATAATGTTGTTCTATTGGCTTCATAATTTTTTTTCTTTACACATGTCTTAGCATTCCATGCATAGAATATGCATGTGGCATGTGGCAGGTTAGATACTGGTCTACAAAATATCAGTTACATGACTCATTTTGCTAAGTCTTGCCTCAAATGGAGGAATTTGCATATCTCAGGGTCTTTTTCACAAATGATGGAAAAATAGAGTGAAAATTGACAGGCAGATTGGAGCAGCTTCTGCAGTGATGCAGGCACTGTACCGGTCGGTCTGTGGTGGAGACCAGACAGCTGCCCCAAAAGGTGAGGCTGTTGATATGCTGGTCGATCTACGATACATTTCTGCCTTCAGCTATGGTCACAAACTCTGGCTAGTGACCAAAAGAATGAGATAGTGGATACAAGCGGACAAAATTAGTTTCCTCCGCAGGGTGTCTGGGCTACTTTTCTATCTATCTCTATCTGTCTGTTGATCAGTTGTTTTTCAAATAAAAAAAAGTTTAATATTTTTATGTGTATAGGTACAGCCAAAAAAATTACGTTATTGTGAAAAAGTTTTCTGTCACTAATTTCAGAAAGTGAAAATCTTCACATTGATTTATTGTATACAGTGAAATATTTCAGGTCTTTATTTCTTGTAATTAAGCCTGAGCAACGATAGTGCTGCAAAGGCATATTGTTATAAATATGTATTTTAAGAGATGTCCCTGGCAACTTTAAAAATCCCTCCACATTGACCTTACTTTATCGTAGAAGCATGAAGATTGGTACACTGGGTGCCAGAGAGTTCTATAGAACCCATGCTCTACACCAAGAAGGAAGTTAACTGTCATTGAAGTTCCAATTTTGACCGAATTTGTATGTTTATAGGCTCTGCGTTTGATCGAAGTCCTCCTACAGATTTTGATCAATCAGTTTCAACCTTGGCTTGTTTGCTCATAAGGCATCGCTGAATAAGCGTCATCAAAATGGTGACTTTTCAATAAAGCAGTACTGCTTGCAGCTTTAATTTTAAATATGATGACTTAAAGATAATAAAAACACGTTTCAGTGTCTCAGGAAATTTTGATCATACATAACATCAATAAAAAAAATACATTTTAAATACAAATGTCAGGCTACTGAGAGGTATGTTCATTTGGTGCTATAAACTGGATGAAATTTAATTGAATTATATGCATTCAAATACCAGATCCAGATAGCAGAACTGCTGCATTTGTATAATTCCTCTGTAAAGTTTCCCATTTTCTTGAATGGATTTTGCCACACAAGGTTGTGGTTATCTTTGTTTTATACTTTCCTACCACACCTTTTGCTTCCACTTAGCTTTTTATGAATATGCTTGGCTACAGTACTTTGTGAACAACCAGCCTCTCAAGGAATGATAACTTTGGCTTACCCTTCTCATGAAAGGTGTCATTGAACGTCTTCTGGACATCTGTCCAATTAGCAGTCTTACCCATGACCTGAGGCTCAGGAAACATTTGGAGGTGTTTTGAGATAATTCAATTTTTAGGATTTGACACCAAGTGTTTTCAATATTTATCCTTTTCTTAATATTTACATTTTTGAGACAATGAATTTTGGCTTTGCTTTAAGATGATCTATGATGATCTAATTTACATGAAATGAAGGCTTGACATACAGTATGTGCCTCTGTGATGAGTCTATATATGAGTTTCACTGTCTGTGATGAGTAATAAAGCAATCTTTTTCAAGAAAGTTGAAATGATCTTCTATTCTATTCTTTCCTCCTTGTACTTTGATTCATTCATTGATTCATTTGATTCTTACTTTTTGGATTCATCTACAAATTTCATGTTCAAATTGTCCTTATGTTAAAAGCAACCAACCAAGCACACAGCCCTGTGGGACCATCTGTTCAATATGACATAGAGTTGAAAATGTTTTCCAGTGGGAACTGACTGTAATGAGGCAGTAATCTAGAGACAAATAACAATGTTTGGGCAAAATGGAGAAATTTTACTTATCCTGTAGATAAGATTGATCTACAGGACTCTGGCATAGTTATTATTATTGTCCAGATGGGTGAGTACTTTTTGCAGGGTTGATTATATTGGACTGTGATAGTGCCTATCACAGCTGGTGTGATAGGCAAACTGGTACGAACCCAACAGTGCAAAGAGGCTGGATGAGATTTGTGATTTAACAAGTCACTCATAGCACTTCAGAGCTATAGTGGCCAATGCTGCCGGGGACTAGCTCTTCAGGAAGAGCATGGCATGATTTATTTTTCTGCTACTGGTCTGACTCTGAATGTTCTAAAAACTACAGAGAGGTAAGGGAGAAATTAAAGTTGTCAGTTGTCAGTTGCTAATGTTTCCTTCCAATAATTTAGCCCACATCCTGGGATATGGACTTGAAGCTTTTTGCTGTTCGATCCTTTTTAAAGTTTTAAAGTGTCAGCCAAGTTGATAAAAAAACTTGGGAGAAGCAAATTTTTGCCTTTGATGCAAGACATCCTGAACAGTTGTTCAACCTTTTACGAAAAGAAACATTCATCCTTAATGAAGTGTTTTTCACTACATATTGCTACTATATGTGAAAAGCATTTTAAAATGTTACCTGAAAACAGGAACATTTGCCAAAACAGAGTTCAACTGTTTATGAAGCTTTGTGTTTTGGAAATCTTGACAGTAGTAAAAATGTAAAAATATGAGAAAAGATTTTTAAGATTTGTTTAAGATGCAATCTATCTTTCTTTATTTCTATCTTTCATTCACAAACAAATCCCTTCCTACACCTTAGCTTGCTGAACAGCGTCACTGGGTCTGTTGAAAGGGCACGGGAGAGAGGGAGGGATGAGAGGATGGGCATGTGTGTATGTGTCTGTGTGCAGGAGAGAGAGAAAGACAGAGAGGGAGACGCTGCATCAACCCGGCATGCAGCAGCAGTAGCAGGCTGTGCTTTGGGATCCATTGTTCCATGTTTTTCCACAGCCGGAGCGTATTCCTTTCCATTAAAACACCACGGCAGAACAAGCAAAGAGAAGAACAGAAACATTAGGAGATCTCAGCTTTGTCTGGTCAGGATTATTTCTATTTGGGAACATTGTTGTGGACAAAGGAGGAACCACACTTCAGCTCTTTGCTGTTGTCCAGGCTTGCAATTGACTGCATTGGGAAGTACGCTCTGGCAGTGTGGTGGCCATGGGGCTGCCTGGTGGAGCTCGACTTGTGCTGGGGGTTTTAAAACAACCAGCGTGCCTCTTCATCTGGAGGTTATCGCTACTTTTCTTCTCCATGTGGGCACTTGATGCACAAACCACTGTAGAAACTAAACCCTTATACATCTGGCAAACAGGTATGCCCCTTGTTCTTTTATCACCTTCTGGAAATGGGAATTCCCAGTTCTTTGATGAATGTCCCATCTGCTACATTGTTTTAATGATGTGACAACAATGCTAAAATGTTTGTGCATAGCAAAGTGAAATTAAGGAGATTCTCTGTGTTCTTGTACAATTTGCTTCATTACTGGCAGTTAATTGATCCTGCACTTTGTAGCATTACTCTTAGTTTCTTCTGTGGATAAACTCTACCTTCATTTAAAGCTGAAGTTTACTGTTGAATGTGGCAAAAGGTAATGAACTGGAGCCATCTTGTTGTAGTTTAATGTGTTAACATATTTACTGCAGTCTCAGAAGGGAATGTCTCTTGACCCCCAAATGGCTGGGGAAGGTGTCAGTTGTGCTTCTTACTCTTTGGTTCTGCTTTCGTTTGAATGAATCCAGGCAGCTGGGACTCCTCAGCTGCCTTATGCTTCTATTTGATTCATTTATCACAGTCTGTTGTGTTAATGAGAAATGGTTCATGCACAATAGGGGCGTGTGGCTCTTTTCTAAGTAGGTTAAGAGAGTGTAACCTAAAACACAAACAGTCCATTTTATTGTTGAACAGGCAGAAGTTTTATTTTTGTTAAAATCATTTCTATTCAGTTAATTTATAAATCATTTTTGACATAAATTGTAATGTTTATGGTAATGTAAGTTCGGAGCTTCACATTGAAGGCAGTAGAATACGAGAGTGTTTCTGCTTGTGGTGTTTTGGGTGGTGCCGGCTGAGTCTCATTCAGTGTGAGAGAGCAGCACATGGTCAGGAGGACAATACTGATGCATGGTCCAGTGATCAGAGTGAAGGAGGAGGCAGAGGGGAGGAGGCCAGAGGGACAATCATGGGAGCAGGAGTGAGGGTATGGATCTCTATTGATCTATTGGGATTGAAGTGCTCTTTTGGTGCAGCTGGAGATCAATGTTCTCTTTCTGTAGTGTTTAATCTTTTACTTTCTCTTCATCTTCGTATGAGTTTCACTGGGGTTCTGTTATCCAATCTCCTCATCCCAACCCTAAAAAAACAAACAAAGAATGGGCTGATCAATCCAAATGGTCCAGGAAGTGCCTGTCAACCTATGGGATCAATGATGACTTTCTTCCATATTAAATCTACAGCAGTGGCTTGTTTTAAAAAACAGTAAAATGAACATGTGGATTTACTCAGAGTTGCTTCTGCACTCAACATAAATATAATAATTATTCTTAACTTTTAGGATACTTTACATCAGTTACTAATGTATTTTATTTTGCTTCATAAGTTTAATGTTGAAAATATTTATATCTTTGTGACAAGCCCAGTTGTCAGCCTTGCCAGTGGTCCACTGTCCTCTTTTACTTTTGTGCTGTTGGTCTAAGACGATACCACCCATAATTCTACAACACTTGTGAAAAATACTTTTAATTCCAATCAGTTAATCAAAATTCAAAGCCTTTGTTGTCCTCATACATGTGCATAAGGAAAGTAGAACAGCTGCCACTGAACAGTACTTGTAATAACAAGTCAGTAAGATTCTGAAGCAACTGTCGAGAAAAACCAATCAAGTACAACAAAGCATAGTTTTCCTGATTTAACTGATGTTACGGTGATGATTTAAATATTATGGAGATATTGTTTCAGATACTGAATTAGAGTTTTATGTGCTCTTCTGTTGACATTTCACTATCAGTATTCAAGTAGAAAAACAGTCATTTAGATTTGTACTAAATGCGAATCCTACCAAGGTGCTGAAATCATTTGCTCAAACTTTGCAGGTTCCAAAGCCAGCGTTTTGGTATTGATTGTTTAATGTAATTTTGAATAAAAAACAAAATCTTTCACTAAAAGGAAATAATGTGATTAGTATTCAATAAAATAATCAATTGATAACATTTTGTTTTTGGTAACATATGATTATTTCTGTTATGGTCATGACATTTATTGTTGTATTCATTGTTCACACCCTGTAGAAGGAAAAGCCTCTCCTGGTATTATGTGCTCTACCTCCCACCGTGTTAAAGCAGGGGAAGAGATTAGGGATCGAGAAACCAGAGCAGATTGGCCAGACAAAGTTAACCTAGATACAGTATAGACATGTTTATATGTTTCCTCTGGCTTTACTGCGTTGGCTCTTAGCTTACCGATGGCTGCTTGGTTGACTGTCAGAAGAGAGCAGCAGCATTATTCAGAACAGCAGTGAAGCATTTTGGAAAGCGGGTGTGTTTTTGTCATATTTAAGTCTCAGATCACTTTTACTTTGACACAATGTAATAGAAAAAATAAAGTCTTTTATCTGTAGATAAATATCCCACAGGATTAATTTGGTGCTTTTTGTAACATAAAGTCTAGTTTTTAGGCCGATTTTGTCCCGATTTTGCTTTTGGACAATCATAGAAAGCATTCTAAGATTGCTACTTAAGATCATCATAAGCAATAATCCTGCCATTTTTGGTGTGATAAGACTGATCGGGTCTGGTCGTATGGAGTTAAAACAGTCTCAATATTCACAAATGCAGATAACAAGATTCACACTTGTGCTAGCATAGCTCCGTAGCATAGCTCACTCACTTAAGTCACTAGCTTGTGTTGATAGTTGCACAATTAAATTAACCATCCATTTTCTCATACCCTTATCCTATTGGGGTCAGGAAGGGTGCTGGTGTCTATCTCCAACTGTCAATGGGCGAGAATCAGGGTACACCCTGGACAGGTCACCAGTCCATCGCAGTTAAATTAAATCAATTAACATTAAGAATCAGAACAATGGGACAAGTAGCTAAATATATTAAGATAAATAGTTAACTTACCCCTCTGCTGTCACAGACAGAAGTCAGGGTGAGTTATCTTTACTCTTCCTCATGGCTACAGTGCTGTTGGAATGGTTTAACAAAAACAAGAAGCCATTTGCGGATTGAGGCGTCATGGGAGTCTCAAAATTCACACACAAGTGCACCCCAACTCACAGGGCAGAAGAAGCTTGTAAATCAAATATATTTTGATTTACAAAATATATTTGTAAATCATATTTGCATCAAAAATACAAGTGTGAATCTTGTCCTGTGCATGTGTGAATCTTTATGTGCATTTGTGAATATTGAGACTGTTTTAGCTCCACAGAGGACTGTCTAGCTGATGTGTGGAACAGTGTGAATATTTACTCAACATTTTGATCAAGGAATAACAGAAATGACAAGGAGTGACTATGTCACTAGTGTGAGACAGAAAATCTGTGAAACAAATCAACCTCCTCTGCTTCTTCCAGTGGTGGAATTGGCATCTCCAGGAATACACTGCTCCGAGTCAAAAACAGCCGGAGCAAAGAGGAGCATCAACCTCATGTACACGCTGCCCAATGTGCTCATGCTAACTAGCCTTAGAATTCACCACTGGCTTCATTCTGGGGAACTAGCTGTAGCATAGCACAGAGCAAAGGGGGGTGTGTGAGCCATGAATACACTAACATGATTGACATCGCTAAGACCTTCCTCCTTGGCTAAAATGAAGCAGATTACTATTAATCCCAAGTGCTGACAGGAATAGAATTTACATTCTATTGCTTCCCTGTCAACTGGTAGGTTACAGGACCGTTGTATGAGCAGGTCAGTAAATAAATTAAGCCGTCCAGCTCATACAGAGCGCTGTATGGGCATTTGTTTACATGGGGTGGTGATAGCATAGCCATGCTAGCCCTTCCTACCATAAATCACTGTAAAATCAAACTGTAATCTCTCCCCATGTTTCTGCCAAACCTAGCTTGTGTTCTCATAGTCTTACGAAATTTTTTTTTTTTTTCAAAGGACACATGATATGTTACCCACATCTACAGTTCCTGATGACATTGGTTAGTGTGGCAGAAAAGGTCCCCGCTATGACTAAAACAAAAATACATTCTTATAAAAATATAAACACTCAAATACCATTGCTTTCAAAGACAATCTGCCTGTCTGTTCACGAGCTTCAGGGGAAGAGCAAAGAACTGAGCATTCTTCAGTGCCAAAGCTGACTGACTCAACTTGCACTTATATGTACATACTTCTATATAGGCGAAGTAGGGTGAAGTACTTTAGATTTATTTTCATAGTAAGGCAAAGCACCACATCTACACACACTAAGATTATTTTTCATACCTGTACACACATAATAATAATACAGCTAAAACTGTGTAAAAATTATATAATTTATACTAAAAGATCAAGCTTCGTATTATTGTGGGTTGTATTTTTTTGCATGTTTCATGACATTTCATATATTTCAAGTTGTTTCTCTTGAGTGTATAAATGAAGTATACGCTTAGATGGAAATAGATCAAAATTAGCACAGGTTTACAATTAATGTTGAGCTACATCTAAATGACATTCAAAGCAAGGTGGGTTTTTGTAGGAGGAAAATCTGTTTTCCTCTCTGTCTCCAGCTATATGTGTAGATTATTTTAAAGCCTTTGTGTTTTTAAACACCTTGCTGCTCCTTCAGCACCATAGCTGGGGGTTGTACTATTAAAGTTAATGGAGGCAGGTGAAATTGTTTGTTTACTCTAAGCTTCATCAGGTGCCAAATTGCAGCCATTATTCTGTATGGGCCTGAAGAGCCTGAGTTTAAGTGTTGTATTCTGCCTGGTGGGTTGCCCCATGGGGAGAATGTGTGTGTAGGCGTACACACGCAGGGCACAAACACTCAAACACACAGGTGCTTGTACCCACCACGACTCCACCAAACTCAACATGATGCCTTTGTCTCTCTTCTCTGGCTGCCATCCCTAATCTCCATTAACATATTCCCATTTCTCCTCTTGCTTACTTGACAAATAGAGCATTTTCAATACAGCAGTTGTTTTTTTATCTGAGCATGCTTACAAAAGCAGAGTGATACTGCAATTAATCTTGCACCAACATCTTTAGTATTTTATGCCGCTTCTTCTGTGTTACCCTCTATGCTCCTCAATCTAACAGCCAGAGAAACACCCTTTAGCTTAACACAAACACACACAATAGGCTTTGTGCTGAATGTGTGCATGTGTGTGGTGCGCCTCATTACTCCTAGTGAGCAGGCTGACAGTGGGGGAGGAGTGCTGCTGTCAGTATCCCACCTGCAGGCGTTGGACATGGAGAGGCTCAGTAATTATGCACAAGTGGAGCTTGTTCGATCCAAATACAACTCCACTGCACTGCCACCAACATGTCTGTCAGCAGAGCAGGCCAGTCAGCCCAGAAGAGTTTCATAAAGTCATCTTCAAATGTACTTAGATGACTGGAAACTCTGAAGAAGAGTAGACTGTAGAATTCAGCTGTTTTCCCTGTCAATAGTTCACAGATGCACATTAACTCCCCTCATGCCCCAAGACTTTTAGGGTCCGAGACCAAGTCAAGACCAAGACTGGTGCCCCGCACAATAAAATGTGAAATACGATCAAAATTGCTTCTTAAATTGATCTGAAAGACCACAGTCTCATAAGAACACCCAGATATTAAATGCTTTCAGCTGAAATAAATTTAACCGATATCATTATCAATTCAAACTCTTCATTCTGCTTTGTTTCCATCTCTGTGCCACAATCCACGGAGGTCTTGTGCCATCCCTAAAAATATAATGCCCTGGGCAGTTGCCCGTATTGCCCGTGTCAGAATCCACCACTGTCTGCTACGTTAAACATA
Source organism: Xiphophorus couchianus (assembly GCF_001444195.1). Lineage (NCBI taxonomy): Eukaryota > Metazoa > Chordata > Actinopteri > Cyprinodontiformes > Poeciliidae > Xiphophorus > Xiphophorus couchianus. The sequence continues at coordinate 27,434,647 of NC_040240.1, forward strand.
TAGCAATTAAGTCAGTGCATTAATGGTAAACTATAAACTCAACTATGAACACTGACCAAGGAGCAAGAAGCAAGAAGTAACCAAGCAGAAGGCTCCCTCCCTCCCGCTGCATGTAGCCAAGCAGTAAGGTGCTGTAATATCTGTCACCATGACAGGTGACAAAAACAATCAAAGAGTAATGCGCATGCTCTTCCATTCTTGTGCTTTATTTATTCGCTAATTGAATAAATATTAATGTATATAATTAAATAAAATAATAATAGCCACTGCAGTGTACACAGAGCATTACAAGAACAAAAAATGGCTCTCGGTGAGGCTCCAGTCCTATCGTTCTTAGTAAAGAGCCATTCAGAAGAATCGGATCATTTGTGAATGTCATATCACTGTATTGGAGACTTTGGTCACAGCATTGTCCCATATATGCGACATGTCAGTCAACACCTCCGCACAATAATTCAGCACAGTGAGTGGCAACGTTTTTTCATAGCAAATGCAATTTGTCCCTGTACAGCAGTGGTGCCCAAAGTCGGACCTGGAGGGCCGACATTCTGCATGTTTTAGTTCTCTCTTTGGTTTAACGCACCTGGATCAAATAATAGCTCATTAAAAAGTCTAAGAGGAACATTGACATGCTGAAAAGGTTGTTATTACCAGCAGGGAGAGAATTAAAACATGCAGGATGCTGGCCCTCGAGGACCGACTTTGGGCAGTCCTGCTGTATAGCTAGCTTTGCTCAGATCACCGCCACAAAGCTTATCTTTCATTGAGCTTCCTCTAAGTGACTGTAAAAGTTGAACATAGTCCCCACTGTCTGGGAAAGCAAAGCACTGCTGAATTTACATGTCGCTATATCCTACGATTCACAGTATGTAGCAGGATTCTACTACAGACGATTAGACAGACATCTTCTGCCGCTCAGAGAAAACCACTGCACACTGTGTTAGAGTGCAGTGAGAGTGAAAGGGGGAGGCGATGTGTGACAGCAGTAACAGAACCACCTTATTAGTATTATTGCTTGGATTTTAATCGGTATGTGAGTCATTCATATAATTTATTTACCATAACTTAGTTTTTTGATTATTCCTAAGAATTTTGTAACATGCATCTTTGTTTTGAGTTGATGTTATTTTCCTCAGGTGAACATTATTAAGCATCTGCACCTGACAGCACATGGCTGTTGATTTGAAATAGTTATATATACAGGTGATGTTCAAGCTGTGCCTGGAATAAATCTTACACTGTTGAGTCAAGAAGCAGTTCTATAAGCTACACAAGGTGCCATTTTTTTTTTCCACTGGAGCATCTGTCCCCCAAAATGTCTGTTGAATCCTGGGTTCACGAGAGAGTATGGATAGTAAAGAGAGGCTAATTTTTCAGCATCAATGTGAGTCCAAGTGCATATTCAAATCACTAAAGAAAAACTTAAAGATTTGGAATGACCGAGCCACTGTCCACAGGTAGATCTGACACAATATCTACTGATGGGTCACAAGAACAAATTCTTACAATTTGTTAGATTTGGTGAACTTTTGAAAAGAGTGAGCAAAGAAAGTCAAGATTAAGGCTGTTGACAGAGATCAGACTGAATGCAAAACAATGAATGCAGTTGTTTCAAAGGATAAAGATGCATCATGTTCTTACTCTTTGTATGACAGAAAACTGGTATTTTAACAGGTTTGTGCATGTTTGAGATTCACTAACTATTAACAAAAAAGCTCCCCGTTCAAAATGGCTGAATTTTCCTCATCCCTGATTTTCCTAATCTGTTACATCTCACATAATCAAACACAACATGACACTAAAGTTGCTAAGAAATCCGGCTAACCACATTACAGTGATTAGGGTTTCCTGTGCTTGGATTAACCCTCGTTCACTTACAGTGTGCAGCTGTAAGGTCTTGGAAATGTGCCACCGGATTGGCCTAAAAAGCAGAAAGAACCTCTTAACCTGCTTCTTTCTTTCTTCAGTGTCTGATGTTGTGACTTGTTATTTTGACCAAGAAAAAAAGTTCTGTTAGGAAATAGACGCTGGTGGTCTTGTATGGGAAGCATCAGTACACATTGAAAATGATAGGAAACTGTTTTGAAATCTTTCTTTGATTTCATTCAAACTGCATTCTGTAGCATTCAGATACTCATTGCCTTTGATTCAACAGCTGGGCAGAATAATCTCTCTGATGCTACAATGGCCATCACCTGCGTCCTCACCATGTTTACCCAAATGGTTACACTGAGACATTGTGTTGAATTTTACAAGACACAATTGATTAATATTTGATACTAAATTATCAAATTGTTACTAAATTGTTTTGGAAAGGGAGGAACACTTGTGGTGCTGCTATGTATTAGACTAGTGAATACATTTGAAATGTAGCTTTTTCCTACACTCTGATGTGGGATTTCTCCCTCTTAAGAACAGGAAGGGACTGTAAAGCAGCTAATTTGGGATTAGCAATGTGGTTTTTGGAACCAGAGATTAGGGGCAATTGGCTTGAGTCCAAAATTAGCTGGTGTGGGACAGACACTTGAAATGATTTGGTCTAGGTACAACTTTTTCTTATTTCAATCAATAATCAGACAATTAGTAATCACTGTAATACAATTATCAACTAAAACAGATAAGCTCTTTAGGAATTTCCTCTAAAGAGCTTTTGTGTTTAAGAATAAATGTTAAAATTTTCATTGACAGATAAGTCAAAATAACTTTGTTAAATGTCATTTCTCTCTGAAAGGTGAATCTCTCGGTGTATTTGGAAAATACACCAAATACATATTTCTATGTCGTAAAGTTTAGAGGAATTTATGAGAGGGGACATGAGGTGCCAGAAAACAGTCTTATTACAGGAAAGGACAGAGAACATCTCCTGCTTTGACCAGCTGTTGAATTTCTCTGAACAAGTTTGGGTCTGGCAGCAGGATCTGTCGTGTCTCTTTTCTGTCTGAGAGTGGCATCATCCAGGTTCCATCTGCCTGTCCTCTGAGGATGGAAGGTTATTCAATCATTTGCAGTTCATCCTTTGAGGCCCAATTTATTCAGTCTAAAAAATTACCTTGCTGAAAGATTAAAGATCAGGGAAAACAATGAACTGAATTGTGAACAAGTGGATCAAACTTGTGCATTGACTCAACTGAACATTATTGGGGCTTTATGTGTCTCAGCTGGTCATAGATGCATCAATGTGCCCTTCTCTCTAACTCTGCTTGTGATCTCTTTGCTACATAGCCATCCTAAGCAAATAGGATGATGCTCTTAAAAAAATAAATTCTATTTTTTTTATGTAAGCTTTATGTTTACTTTTCCTGTTTCTATTTAATTGATATATTTTTTTCTGAGAATGCAATATGCCAGATAACAATGATTTTCTGGGGCCAGGTATTACTTTAAGCTCTGAGACTAATGAAGTAAAAGACTACATTCTACTGACTGAGTATTTATCATGAGGCTAGACAAGGAGAAAAGTAATCAAATTTACTTCTAACTTCAAAGCAGACATTTTGTTTATGTGCTGTGGAAGATGATTTGATTTGAAACATTAAAATGTGACAAAAAAGTAAAACTGATTTCTTAAAAATGCATTGTATTTGTTAGATAATTATTTTGCACACAATCTAAAAGAGCCCAGGTATTAATTCCTGTGGGTCTACTGTACTAAACTCCTTTGAATGCAGATGAGAGCAAGAGAAGAAGTTAAGCAAGAAATGTATATTAGTCAATGTCTCTTTCAAACAACTATCCACTATTGTTATCATTTGTTAAGTCAGAGTACATCTAAAATAATAGTTCTATTTTGCATTAATCATGAATAAAGATGAAAGCATTTATTAAAATGTTAGTTTATTAATAAACCTGCAAAGCTTCCCAGGTCCTGAAGCTGAGTAAGAAAACAGCCATTTTTCAAACTTATCCATAGAAGACATTGTTTCTGCTAAGCTGAAGATGAATAAAAATCCTAACATCATCAACAGCAGGTTGTTGAGATGCAAACACAGAAAAATCTACAAATCAAGAACAACGTTGCTAGAAATTTCCCGATGAATTTCAGCTAAAAAAAAATACACAAAAACCTGAGTTCATATGTTTGACAGATGTTGCATGAAAAACACTAAAGTTAAAAATCCAACAGAGGAAGGCATTCTCCTATTTGATCCTGCTTCCTGATGACAGAGTTCAGTCCTGGTTACTGTGCTCTCTCCTGTGGCTCAGAATGCACCACAACCTCCAGAGCTCACAATCTGGTTGAGCTAAACTGTCTTTGCTGAGTATTTAGGTATATTTTGAAATGATCACGAGTTTATGCAGAATCATTGAAGACACCACAGAACCTGCAGTCATGAATCTGTCCTGTTGCTAAAAGCTGGTTATAATTATTGTTTTTCATCTTGATTGAAAACACATTTTGCTCCCTGACCTGTGAGAAGTCTGTTTGCCTTTTTGAGTTAGTTTATGACTTTATTACTTTTATTTTCTGATGTTGTAATGTTGTAGTATTTGCTTAGTTCACAGCATTTCTGTGTTTGAGGTGATTTACATGTAAATTTGATTTGATTGCCGTACTTGATTGTAAATTACTGATGTAAAATAATTTACATTTGATATCACCTGCTTTAGCATGTGTTTTTATTGTAGACCTGTTATCCTGCTGTCTTAAATATTAGACCAAATTTGCCTTGTTATAGAGATTCTAGATTACCATTCTATCATCACCTGTAGAACTGAGTAAGAAATCCTCACTGTGCTGCCGTTTTTAGTTGGCAGTGATCTCCTGTCGCCGGTGTCATGATTTGTGGAAGAGGTGATGAGGCAGAACGCAGCGGACCCAGGTTGAAAAGAATGATGGTGGTTTAATGATGAAAATAAACACAAAACAATCCAAAAATCCAGGCAGCATAGCTGAGCGGGAAGGCTAAGGCTCAACACTGGTAGCGATTGGTAACAATGGACAAACATCAAACACAGCTCGACAGACTGGTACGACAAGGACCCGACAAAGACAGCGACACAGGTGGTATTAAATACACAAAGGGTAATCAGAACGAGACACACCTGGGAACAATCAAGGGGAAGACAGGACAACACAGAGACTCAAGAGACATAGAAACCTAAAATAAACACTCAGAAAAACTCAAATCCTTACAGCCGGTGGACACGGTGGTGTTTAAGCTTTCTGTACTAAAGGCAAAATTAGAGCAATGGGTGAAAATGAATCAGACCTGGAACTTTCTCCTGAGTTATAGCAACAGAGGGCCAGCATCAGCTGTGTCTGATGTGTGCTGACACCGTTCGGACCTGTAGTCATGTTCTGGTTCATTCTTTCCCGTCTTTGTGTGTGACTGTCTGCTGGAGGCACTCTGGACGGAGCAGAAAGAACTTTAGTTGTTTCTTGACAAAAGGAGGTGTTGGTGCAGCTGTGTTAATGTAAATGCAGGTTGAAGAGGTGTTGCCTGCTGTTGTTTTTAAAATACTTCAATTACTTTAACTTTGCATAATAATGTTCAGCAGTAACAATTTTACATGAACTTGACTGGGTGGCTGTAAGACATGAAACAGAAGGCTATGAAACTGATGAGTAGTCTAACCATAGGTGCCTTTAACTGATTTATTTACCTTCTACCACATTAATACATGATAAAACTTTGTAATCAGTTGACTGAATAATGTCCAGCTCATCCCTTTATCTGACAGATATGTTACTGAACTCAAGAATCCAAGTAGACAGAACTAGAATACGCCTAGTGCGGTTCAGGGTGAGGGGATAAATTCTTTATCATCCAGATCACACAATACAATTCTCCAAATAGCAAAATGTTTTTCCCACTTCCCTGTAAACTGTTTAGCTTCCTTTACTTGGACATAAATAATGTAGAATTATAGAATTGTAAACATGTAATTCACTCATTTACACACTCAGTGGTTTGCTACATAGCAGGCCCACGGGGAGCTGAGGGCAGCAGATATCATTTCAGATTATAATTAATGAATAATATGCTTTAGTAAATGCTTCTCTAGAGTTGCTTCTTGAATCAACAAACTCAGACGTGAGACATCTTCCACACAACTCTGATAATAATCTTTATGGCAAACTCTTGGTTTGGCTAAAAATAATAGTTTGAAACGCAGATGAATTAATTTGTGTCAATTCACAATTAAAGTCAAAACATGGAAAATAAAATAAACAAACCCATTTTATATGTAGTTACATTCAGTCCAGGTTAAATTGGTAAATTCCGACTGATAACATTCAAAGTAATTCCAAACACAGCCTGACAGATATCAGATATCTGGTATGAATTCAGCCTGGTATGAATTGAATTGGGTTTATATGCTGACTCAATCCAGATTACGATCTTGGGGCCTGGAGCTGATCCTAGAAGTCAATAGGTTACAGACAAGGCATGCACTCAACATTTTACATCTTCGTTGCAGGAGCAATGAAAAGCATTCATCCATGATGGTACTTCATTGTGTAATTCTGTGTCTCAAAAAAATCGTTTTTCTCCCTGAGAAAATCCTGGAGAACCTTGGAGAACCCTACCAGTTAGGAGATTTAAACTAGTAACCTTCTTCCTATAAGGAAACAGTGGCCGTGGCTAAAAACGGTCTACTGTTCATTGCTTGCATTCTCTGTGTTGCAGCCATTTCCAACTATATTGTCGTTTTATTAGAATTCAATTGTGTTAAATTTTATAACAATTTTAGCCTCTAAAAGCTAAAAATGTTCTCTAAAATGGAGAAAATATTCTATTCTATGTGAGATACTAGTTCATGTTCTTCAAAGACTATCCAGCAGGAACTCACTCTGGACCTTAAAGTAAACTGAAGTCAGATGCTTGTGCTTGTCAACAAGATTAAAAAGTAATAGTGGACATGTTCATATGAATGACCAGATTAATTTGACATTATAATTATGATATTCTACAATATTCATTGTATATTATTTCAATGATCATATTGACCAAGGCAAATCCCCTACATGACCTTTGCTCACCGTATGTTCATAGTGAACATGTTTTTTGAGAGTTGACATTGTGTGTTACCCCAATTCTCATCGGTTTCTTTCTCATTTCTTCTTCTGCGATTACTCCATAATGACTGGTAGACTACACTGACAGCGCGTCTGTTTCCTTAGCAACACTTCCTGCCTGTTTTGTTTTTCTCACCTTGAAGAAGATCCTTCGAGGACTGAACAGATTGAAAACAAAAATGTTGAACTCAACATAACTCCATGTATGTTACATAATGTTTTAATTCCCATCCATTGCACACTTCCTGTTATCCTTCAATATCATCACCTTTCTGAAATAGTGGCCTACATCATTTTTGACACAATTGACTTGGACCCAAAAACATTACCACCTCTTTCTTTCCAAAAGATGTTTTAGGCAAAATGAAAAAAGAAACACTTTTGGCCAAAAATAGACATTATTTTATGAAGGTGACAATGTCTACTTTTGAATATCCTTCATGTAAGACGAATCATCATCACATCTGGTTTGTTGTTTTCTGATGAATGTTTGGTATCATCGTCAATTTTTCTGAACAAAATTAAAAATATCTTTGCAATCTGCAGCAAGTCAGATTATTTTTGTTTTATGGTCATAGTTGCTTTTGTCAGAAATATATTCTCTAACATGTAAGAGATTCATAAAGTAATTTTATTCAACTGGGTAATCAATATTGTATAAGCATAATCCAAAACAAACAAACAATATTTAGAAAGCTGTTTCAAGTATCAGCCTCTGTGTGAGTTCCTTTTGCCCCTCAGTTTCTCTCTGCATTATTTGTCTTGTAGGATCAGCAGCAAAATATCAGTTTTATCAAATAGCTGCCTTTCATTAAAGCAGAGCCATCTGCTCTTGTTCCTCCATGATTGTCAGTCAATTGGCAGAATTGTGCATGTAAAGCCCAGTTTAAAGCAGAGGGATGGAGATCAAAGGTAGCCACTGACCCATCCCCCTTCGCTTGTTTCCTTTCAGGTTTTTCTGCAGTCTCAGGGGATTTAACATAAAAGCTGGCAATGCCTCGTCCTCAACTCCACTAAATCAGAGTGGAATATTCAAAAATGGGAATTTTTGCACGATTGCTGAACCCAACAACTCCCCCATCACTAGCTATCTGCTGACGTTTGGGGTTTTCTCTAATGAGACCAAGCCAGACAGTGCAGCCAAGGAAACAGAAGAAATGCTAATGCTGATGTGCTCTGGAAAGCCAAGCAAATTAGAGACCAAAAAACATCAACAAAAAATTATTAAACCATCAGTACATTCCATCTGGTTTTATTACACAGGCAATTCTTTCAGTGCCACAGAGAACCTTCATATTGTGATGTAAAACCACATAATTAGGTCATAAACCTTAAAAGTGAAAAGGCTTCAATGCTTGAAAAAAGACATTTTACAACTTCAAACACATCGACTGTGCATCACTCCCCATGCACTTATCTTATCATGATAATCATGATAATCATGAACTACCAGCAAATAAAGCTGTAAAGAAATACTAGTAAAAATAAAAAATAAGATTAGAACCAACAATGTGATGCAATGACATCATAGTTTAGTATGTTGAGAAAGTTGTAATTCATGATATTTTCTGCAACTTCAACTAAAGAAATGGGAGTAGATCTTAAGTAAAGGATTAGGAGAGAGGCCAGGGATGATTAAACTCATTCTGTTACTGAATGGGGAGTCAAACCTTTTCCCATTCTACAGCATATCTATGACACAAACTGGTGCCTAGCAGCTAAGTATGGGAACTGTTGCATCATTTCTAACTTTTTATATTTTAATTATTATTTTTTTTTTTTTACATATTTCCAGCATTACCATATTAGATTATATGAACTGCCTCTTAGTCCCATTCCCATTGTTTTTCATGTCATTTTGTGTTTGCTTGCATATAGTATGGGTACCGTCACAAAGCAGGACTTGCTTGTCAATTCCAATTTTTTGCTGAAATCCAACTTTTTCTTGCATGGTCGTTGATACTACTAAATGATGTGACTGCAAAGAGTCTTTTGTGTGACCGGTTCATGTTCCCAAAGTGACCCGCATGCACAGATGAATAAGGTAAACATCATGCAGCAGCGCTCTGTTTATGGAAGTTATAATGGACGCTGATTTTAAAGTTAATTCAAACACCACTAAAGTCACAAAATCATAACAAGAAAAAAAGCTGATAAAGAAAGCACAACTAATACCAATGCCGTTTTGTTAAACATTGACTGCAGCTCCTGTAGAGAAGTTTGGATGTTTAGTCAGAGCCAGTTATGAAGTTAATCAAACAATCAATCAAATTTTATTTGTATAGCACATTTCAGCAGCAAGGCATTTCAAAGTGCTTTACATCATTACAAACACAGAAATACAATGCAACATAGAATCAACAATCAAAACATAGCATTAAGTGAGGTTCCATCAATAAATTTGTAATTGATTACATTTCAAATACAATTCTAAACAGGTGGGTTTTTAATTGAGATTTAAAAGAAGTCAGTGTTTCAGCTGTTTTACAGTTTTCTGGAAGTTTGTTCCAAATTTGTGGTGCATAGATGCTGAAAGCTGCTTCTCCTTGTTTGGTTCTGGTTCTGGGGATGCTGAGCAGACCAGAACCGGAAGACCTGAGAGGTCTGGAGGGTTGAAACAATAACAGCAGATCTTTAATGTATTGTGGTGCTAAGCCATTCAGTGATTTGTAAACTAACAACAGTATTTTAAAGTCTATTCTTTGAGCTACAGGAAGCCAGTGTAGGGACTTTAAAACTGGTGGTATGTGCTCTATTTTCCTGGTTTTAGTGAGAACGCGAGCAGCAGCATTCTGGATCAGCTGCACCTGTTTGATTGATTTGTTGGACAGACCTGTGAAGACGCTGTTGCAATAATCAATATGACTGAAGATGAACACATGGATGAGTTTCTCTAGATCTTGCTGAGACATTAGTCCTTTAATCCTGGAAATGTTCTCCAGGTGATAAAAGGCCGACTTTGTAACTGTCTTTATGCGGCTCTGGAGGTTCAGGTCAGAGTCCATCACTACTCCCAGGTTTCGGGCCTGATCGCTGGTTTTCAGTTGTAATAACTGAAGCTGTGCATTGACTCTAGATCGTTCCTCTTTAGGTCCAAAAATAATAACTTCAGTTTTGTTTCTGTTGAGCTGGAGAAAGTTTTGGCACATCCACACATTTATCTGTTCTAAGCATCTGTTCAGTGATTGGATGGACTCTGAGTCACCTGGTGACATCGTAATGTAGAGCTGTGTGTCATCTGCATAGTTATGGTAGCTAATATTATTTCCTGTTATAACCTGAGCTAGTGGGAGCATATAAATATTGAATAAGAGGGGTCCTAGGATTGAACCTTGGGGTACCCCACATGTGACCTTTGACCTCTTTGATGAGAAGTTTCCAATTGAAACAAAGAAATCCCTGTTCTTTATGTAGGATTCAAACCAGTTAAGCACTGGACCGGAGAGTCCGACCCAACTCTCCAGTCGATTCAGTAATATATCATGGTCAACAGTGTCAAAAGCTGCACTGAGGTCCAACAGAACCAGCACCGTGGTGTGTATTCACTTCTATAATAGATATATGAGAGAAATTGACAATAGTATATAGAAAAAGCATAGTAATAGAGTGTAAAATCTTTAAAAATATGCGAGCCACAGCAGAGCATGTTGCCAGGTCACCAGCAGAGCAGGACCCAACATAAAGTCATCCCTCTGGAAAGCAGTGGCCTACCTCTAGCTCTTTTTTTCCCTTTGTACAAATCTACCGTATAATCTGTGTCGGCACTGTGCCATATATAAAATCCATGACCCGTAACTGTCACTAATCCACCAACTGATTCACATGTCTAGTGTGTGCTCACTGACACAGTGGCTCTGATCTGCTGAGCTAATGCTGAGAGTCAAGGCTGTTTGTCTGGGGACAGGAGACTAAGTTAATTCCTCTCACAGAACAAAATCCTCTGAAACAGAATCTATCTAAATAACACAGTGGCTCTTAACTGAAACCCTTAATCATAATGTTGTTTGCTGCCACCAGCATGGATCATCTCCCACAGTGTGCAGCAGGTCAGGAGAACATTAAAAGCTTGATCTATAGAAAAAGATTTCTAAAAGAATTTCAGGGAACCTTTTTAAAAACTATTTTTAGTAGTTTTGTTTTAAGCTGTTTCTATGATGTTGCACTAAACTTCACTGCTGCCTGTTCTGGGTTTCATATCAAAATGATAAATAGGTTGAAATGATGTGGTTCTGTTCATTAGTCTTTGGAGACACCTGTATGAGCAGCCAGTTACTGCCCTCCACCTCTTTACACAGACCAGACTTCAGTGTCTTTGGGGAGTTAAAGGAGAAAATAAAACACAATAAACATACAAAACACAACCAAAAATCAAAAGTCACACTTTCCATTGTGTAACACTACTCTAACTTGAGTACATTTTTTGGTTAATTTACTCACCGTCATTTTATGGCAAACAGTCATGTCAGGAAATGGTTTTGCATTAAAATTCATATTCACAAAACAGAATGGTTCATCATTCAACTGATGGTGGGAATCTCACTCAGAATTTTCCAAATACCAGATTACAACTCATCTGATGATGGGCTGAACTGAGCCCATGCTGTCAGCCTGTGGCGCCTGCAGCTGCATGGCGGTATGCACTGTATATACCTGGAAATTTTCCTTTGATTAAAAAAATTTATAGTTATTAATTAAAAAAAATATATAATTTTCTATTCATTCGTTCTATTCATTTACTATTAACACAACTGTGGGGGGAGAAAAGGTAGTTTGTGTCAAAACATCCTGCTTGAAGCCCACACTTGTGTGTGTCTGTGGGGGTAGACACTTGAAGTCCTTAACCTAAATGTTATTGGTCACTTGGTTACTTTGGTTTATTTGGTGGCTTGGCGTTGTTTTTGTAAGCTAAATGTGACTAGCAAGCTAAAACTGAATAAATGGAGTTTAAACCCTGCCACAATTCAAAGAGCCGTTGAGTGGATTCCGTTTTTTTTTCATGGTTTCAGGAACTGAAGAGCTAACGCTCTTACTGCTCTTACTGCCACGTTCTGCCTGAGCATAGCAGTAAGAGTGTGGGAGGGTTAAACAGTAAAATCTAGTCAAACGTTTTCCAAAAAGAATAGAATCTTGTTTGTATTTGTGTGGGTTAGGTTTGTACTGGTTTTGTGCGCTGCACACACGATGGATTTGGAAGATGTGTTCATGTGGGTCAGGTGAAGACTTAGCTTTGCACCCTCTGACAATATCCTGCAGCCACTCCTGCTGTCAGTAGTTCTGGAGTCTCTACCATCCAAGGATTCCCCTCATAAAACCATTTTTAACCCTCAAGGCACTCAATCATTCACCAAACCTGCAGCTTCATGTTGGGATGTTGCAGCCAGACAGAACATTTACTGCTTTTTGGTGAAAGTCAATGAAATAATGAATGCAAAGAGTTTTTTCCTTTGTGACTTTAGTGGACAGCTCTGCCGTGTTAGCAAATAATGAATGAGAGAATTCTAAGGGTCTGGCTCAGACACAGGTCAGAGGAAATCCAAGTTCAGGGTTCCACAACCTTCTGATAGGAAAGAAACACCTGGAACTGAAAATCTGATGATTGCTCCAATCATCAGATTTCTGTTGCCAGTTTTTCAGTTGATCTGGCTGAAGGGGTTCAGATAAATACCGAATAGTAGTGGGGTGGGTGTGCATGGGGGATGGAGGGATTATGGACATGTGGATTATGTTCCATATCTGCTGCAGATAACCTCTTTTACTTGACTTGCTTGTGTAGTAGTACATCTACAGCATGACCTGCTCTGTTTGGATGACATGCAGTTGTCAGTGAGCCTTTGACTCATTAATATGCTTAACATGAATGTGCAGGAACACAGTAAGCATCAGAGTAACGTTACAGGATAAATGGTCTTGTGGTGAATTAGGAAGACAGACTCTGACAAAATGTTAGGAGGATGAAGGCTCTCATGATGCAGACCAAACTATCATGAGAGCCTTCTTGCATTGGGCACCAAACAGCTCACTGTACCTGATGTTGCAGCCATCAAAGAAGACAAAGCTGCATTTGGACTAATACTGGAACTAGTATTAGTTCCTGGAATGATGGCAAGTGGCTACTATCATGTTCAGAGACCAACATCAATTATTCTAAATTACCTCACATAACTGTCATGTGCTGCATTGTATGTTGACACTGAGCGGAGGGGAGCAATCCATTGCGAGTAACAATAGCGTCATGTTGTAGGGAGCTATGGAGTAAGGCTTTAGATCACCTTGGATCAGGATTTATGGGCGAGGCTCCATGAAAATGATAGTCTGACATCATTTCATTGTCAGTGACTTCTGATTGGTCAGATTTCATGCTTCATATGTTGGTGTGCAACTTTTCTTAATGCATATCTATCATTTAAATATCTGTCTTGTATGTCCTCATCAGCAAATCCATATTTTGAGGAGAATTCTTGTGACAGTAATTGGGAAAACAAACGCAGATATTAAAAAGACATTTTCCAGCTTTTTTGGTCGTCATTTTAGCTTTAATGTGAATTAGATTTTGTCAGGTAAGCAATAGCTCACCTTTACCCTCAATAAAAGAAATCATCCCATCTGCACTTTTTCCTATTCTTTTCCTCATCTCTCCTCACTGTCTCTGACATTTAAACAACCTGACCTCCCCCACGTTTCCTACCACTTCATATCATCACCACTATCACTGCCACCCTTTGTTCCCCATGAGCCTGGACAGAAGCTCTTTTTACTATATCTGCATTTTATCTGAATCCTAGTCAGATTTTAATTTGCTCACATTTTCCCTCAAAAATAATGACTTGAAATAATGATCTACTTCCACAGGATGATCATGTACAAATTTGATCATTGAAACCTTCAAAGTGACCTTCCATTCATGTTAAATAGATTTAAATTTATTCATGTTTTTAGATATTTTATCCTGGCCTGCATTTTTGATTTCTATAGCCTTATCTGAGTTCTGAGATTAGGAACCTTGAGGGCCAGGTTATATTCTTCTCTTTGTCAGACTTTGTCAGAACCACACAGACAGACGCCCTGAGTCAGGAGGCTGGCCCCAGCAGCATGGGGCCAGCCTCATGTCCCTGCACAACACAAAGCTATGAATGTGGCATTGAATTTAAATGGTTCAAGTAAAGTCAAAGTAAAATGTTCCTTTAAGTTAAAATTCGTAACTTTTAAGTTAATTCAACACAGATTGGTAAGTTGTTATCATTAAACCAAACGAATGAAGTGAGATTAATGCAAATAAGTCCATAACATGAACTGCAGCCCAAATAGACTTTTAGAGTGTATTATCTACTCTGCCTGAATATTGTCCTGTTGCCTTTTGACCAGTGTTCTTTCACAACTATATTTTTTTTCTTAACCATCTTAATTATAATACTACTGTTCTATCTGTGCATGGATCTAACTTAACCAGTAAACATGTTGCAGTGGACAGAGATCTATGTTTACAGATTTCCAGTGCTGTGAATGTTGTGAGTTGTTGGAAATGAACAGCTGTTCACAGAGTGTAGGGCTCACGGTGCTGTGTGTCAGAAAAGCTGTTTAATCATGAGGGACAGCGTGGCAGGAGACAATTCAAATGTGTGGTTCTAATTAGTATTTGTAAATGGTCTGATTTCAGATCTTACTGTGAAAATACAAGTACTGGCCTAAGGAGGTAAAAAGGTTTTGGTAAAAAAAAAAAGAAAAGAAAGTTAAAAATTGAAACACACCATAGGTTTACCGATTCTTTTCTAATATAATCTAGAGAGTATGCAGTTGTGTTATTGTTACCTATAATGTTTACTAGCTTGGAAAACATTATTCTTTCTTCAGTTCAGTTAATCTTACACAACTTCTACTTCTCCTCCAAAGACAGAAATAAAACTCTGCCTTTTCCCACACCTTTTATATTCAACTATATAAAGTATTTACGGTTTAAGTTTACATATTTTAGACCATGCATGAACGTCACTGACTAAAGGGTAATCAGAATAATGTGTAATTAATAGATTACATGTAAACTGCTACAAATGCCTTCTAAGAATGCTGATGTGGTTGCTATAAAGATTTGTCTTCTCCCAATTTAAAAATGATAATCTTGAAAATTGGACCCATAAATTAATAAAAATTGGCAAAGAAAACCAGTCGGCAACATATGTTTGAATTTCGCCTCTGGTTTATCCGGAGCTCAGCGGTGCATTTAGCAAACAGCACAGCCTGCTCAGTAACACTTTACAGAAGCAGATCCCTGTGCAGCAACATGACACCCTAAATGAGCCGTGTAATATTCCTTCCTGAAACAGATAGCTTCCCTCTTCTGACAAGTCTTATGAAAGATGCATGTACACTGCTTTGGCTAAAGCCCAACAAGTATGCACTGAAAATGGGCACAAGCAGCAGTATTTTCTATCATCACATTTTCAAGCTTAGTTTGTTAAATCTAATTAAACCTTACATGAGCTCTGGATGTGATAAAACCACTCATTACTGGGCAAAAGAGGAAATGAGGAATAAAAATACAGAAACGCAAAAGGAAAGAGACAAAGAAAGAAACTGGATCTGCAAACTGTGACAGTGGTTGCAATAAACCGACCAAACACTGTCATGGTTTTGCAGCTGTGTTTCGATGTCAGTGCTTGTTATGTTGAAAGAGTTGGCTTTTGGTGCCTACAGGAAAAACAGATCTCTACCTTGTCAATTCCTTAGTAGCAGTCTGTTTGATTTGACTGTCTACAGAGCAACACTTTCACACACTCATACCAAAGCCAGTTGAGATTCAGCTGAAAACACAACAAAAAAAAAAACACCCTACAGAATATTGCTTTAGTTGCAGCATTGCAGCAGCAGATAGGTTAGATAAAGTACACAAGAAGTGTCTGCAGACAAAAAAAATATCAAACAACAATAGTGGAAATAAAAAACTCTAACCATTGGGGTGCCCCATGCCTGTTCTTGCTTGTGTATAATTTAGTCTTCTCTGTTTGCAACAATGCTGATCCTTGAAAAAATAAATTACAGTAGGTATACTGTAAAGTATATGTGAGCCAAATTGTTAATGGTTATGAAAGAAAACCCAAAGATGGGAACAAGTGAGGGAATTGATAGTTTCTGTTTTCATTTGTTTCTTTGTCAGTTTATTGGTCTTGAACTGTGTTCCAGATAGTATGATGGAAAAATGATGGAATATCAATGCAGATCAAGTAAAGCGACTGAAGTACTCTTTAGAGGTAAATCCTGGCTGTTTTAAAAAAATGATAATTATGAGTAGAGGTTCAGGCCTTCATAGATCCCATAAATCTTCCATAGATGGAGTGTTTGTTTCACACACAGCATCACCCATCACATCATGCAGTCCCAACAAGCACTTAGGCTGTCTAATACACTTCTGAGGCGTTCTCACTGCTGACCTCTACTCAGTGCTTACATTAAGTGATGGTTGGAACTGCCTGCAGACTTTTTACTCCACTTTTGATGCTACTTACAGCTGAAACCAGTCATTCTGTCTCATTGTAACAAAACACACAACACTTTCCCTGAATGAATGAGGGTGTCTGTCAGTTCAGATAATTTCTTTTGCTCCCGACCTTTTCAGTCTTTTTATCACTGATGTGTTCAGCACCGAAATATAGCTTGCCAGCTGCCATCTTTCATTTCTTTCACCTTTATATCTAAAAGCTAAAAGTATTTATCTCTGTAAATATCAAGACAGAGGCAGTGTTTCTCTCAGCTTGGTCTAACAGTTTCACCAACTGAAACCAGTACAGATGATCAGGTGGGAGGTCTGACAGCTGCATAGAGGAATACAAAAACTCATATATAAATATACATTGTTCAGATTTTATTTTCGTCATGTATGTCATGTAGAGTAAAGTATTTTTAAAAAGAATGAAGAAATGTTCCTCCTCTGCTTCTCTCTATTTCCCTTTAAATTTCAAGAAATTGATGAGGTTGTATGAGTTCATGCAGCAGTCTAGGTGACAAAAAGATGAGAAAACATTACTGGCAGCATTATGTTAGGTTTCTAAAGTTCATTCAAAAAGAAGTGGAATTGATCTGTAGGTTTTCCAAGTTGCCATCTCTGTCTTCATGAGTACTTCTCATTTTGGGTTTGGTTAACAGGGCATACCAGAACCACCAGATGGTTGACCCAAATTCTTTTGGGGTGATGATGATGACGATGGTAAGACTTCACCCTGTGATTGGTGGGTCGCTGGGTTGATCCCTGATCCCTCTGTTGTTGTGTCCTTGGGCAAGACACTTCACCCACCTTGGGCCGATGGCCTCGCTTCTGTGGCTACTGTCCATTAGCTTGCCATCATCAGTGTGTTATTGTGTGTGTGAATGGGAATGTCAGATTCCATATAAAGCATCTTTGAGTGTCCTGATAGTTTTATATAAGTATGATATCATTTCATAATTATCTTTTCTCTCAGCTTGGTCTAACAGGCCTTTAATCCATTCACTGCTGCGCTGGATGCTCTGACAGAATAATACTGCTTTAGTGGAAATATGGAATGTCTTTTGTCTGTATGGTTCCTTATATTTCTGTAAGTAGGTTAATTTTAACTCTTATGAGTAGCTAGGGAATAACTGTGTCATATTTAGAAATGATGGTGAACACCTGCCTGCTCCTGAAACAATAATATCTTGAGAAGTAATTCTTCAGGACTTTAAAAGTGTCCCACTTTTAACAGAGTTGGATGTGGCTAAAAAGTGCAGCACAGATTGCTTCTTTTAGCATTAACTTTTATCTGTAGTTTTATTTACAACTTTAGTTCACTGCTAATTTTTATCATATGACTTACCTACGGCCTGAGGTGTAATAAGTTAAATGTAAAACTACAATTGATGAGAAGAATGTTTTGGAATCGTAGAAATCAGAGACTTCTGTAATACAGACCGATAGAAGAAATCTTACCTGCCAACAGTCATCACCATTTTCAATAACTCTTTGAAGAATCTGAATTAATGAGCTACAACAACATTTATTTTTCCTTTGGGAGTAATAAAGTATTTTTGAATTGAATTGAATTATTATGTGAATTATTTCCTCATTCTCACTGAAGGAGGGGAAGAAGTGCCACTGAGCATTGCCAGGTCTGAGGCTGCAGCTGTCTTTTTTATTTGGCCAGTTCTTTTCCACCTCTATTGATTTGTATTGATCCAAACTCTCTGCTTGCAGCTGCAGCCTTCTGGTACACGTTCATTGTTTTGCGGCCTTGTTGAGTAAAACCCCAAATCACAGCTTAGAAAAGCTTACATTTGCAAACTGCTGCTTGATATTTCTATTTTAATTGCTTTGTTCATACTACCTTCAAAGGTAATGGCTTAGTTGTTAAAGACTGACTCTATTTAACACAAATTAACATAATTTTAATCACATTTGCAATTTAATTAGTGTTTGAATTTTCTTAGTGAGTAGCGTCTTCCTGCATGGAATCTGGTCAGAACTTTTAATAATCCAAAACTGATTGGAACTCTGGTGAACTAATGTGAACTAAAGTATCCCCAAAGAACAAGTGCTGCATTATGTTGACCGCTTGTGTAACATCTGATCTCTTTGGATAGCAGATGAGGAATTAAATTAAGTTTTCTATTCTATATCTCAAAAACACATATAACTAATCTTCCCTTTGCTTTGCAAAAGCTATGATCGCTCTCTCTAACGTATCGCTGACTGTTCTTGCCTTCATTTGTGCAGGTCCTTGGGGTCGATGTATGGGAAGTGAGTGTGGACCTGGCGGCAGCCAGAGCAGAGCAGTATGGTGCGCCCATTCTGAAGGCTGGACCACCCTCCATACAAACTGTGACCAGTCAGAGAGGCCAGACAACCAGCAGAGCTGCTTCAGAGTGTGTGACTGGCACAAAGATCTGTACGAATGGCAGCTGGGTGCTTGGAACCAGTGTGTCCCAGTGATGATGCGCAGTGCTGGGTTGCAGCGGCCAACAGTGTGCACACGGGGAGAGGAGGGCATTCAGACACGGGAAGTGGGCTGTGTTCAGAAATCTGATGGCGAGCCTGCGGAGGACGTAATTTGTGAATACTTTGAACCTAAACCAAGGCAGGAACAGGCCTGTCTCATAGCGTGTCCTCGGGACTGTGTGGTGTCTGAGTTCAGCCCGTGGACTTCATGTTCTAAAACATGTGGGATTGGCTTACGGAATCGGATACGCTTTGTTCTGGCACCACCACTGTTTGGTGGGTCTGCCTGTCCAAATTTGACTGAATTTCAGACGTGTCAGCCTGGCCTGTGTGAGGGAGAGGAAAACCTTTACAGCCTCAGAGTTGGACCATGGGGCTCCTGTTCTGTACCTTTGCCAAGGATAGCCAGACAAGCTGAAAAACCACCCAAGGAGAGCAACAAGAGATCTAGAGAAAGTGACAAATCTGCTAAAGAGGGCAGCAAACAGCCAAGAGATGGTGAAACACCATCCAGAGGAGGTGACAAACAGGCCAGAGAAGACAGCAAACAGTCCATGAAAGAAAGAAAAAAGATGAGAGATGATGAAAAACAGTACCAAGAAAAGGACATAAAGTCCACAGAAGGTGAGGAGAAAATGTCCAAAAATGGCAACAAACCATCTTTGAGCAACAGAAAATTGGTCAGAGCAAACAGAAAACAGGGCAAGACATTCAGACAGGCAGACCGACCCAAAAGACAGAAAAAGATAAAAAACAAGGCAAAAAAAGAGAAAATGAGAGAAAAAGGCAAAGGAAGATTAAGGGAAAAGGGGAAAACAAAAGACCCAGAGACCAGAGAGCTAATCAAAAAGAAGAGGAACAAGAATCGCCAGAACCGCCCAGGAGGAAAATTCTGGGATCTGCAAGTTGGCTACCAAACCAGAGAAGTGACCTGTGTTCACAAGAGTGGGACCATTGAAGCTCTGAGGTACAAATGATTAGAATGTCATTTTTTCTGTAAGCATGTGCATCTGTATAGGTCCTGTTTCATTTCTCTTGCTAGAGATTCTTGTCTTGTTTGGAATAAACCAAAATTTAAATTTTAAAGTTTTTGTAGCTGCGAGAAACACAAATGAAAATCTCCGGAGGTGGGTTGATGACATCACAGGCAATGTTAGCATTGTTAGCAGTGTTACCAGCTATTAACAAACACAGGTAGAAATAGCACAAGTAAACAATAACCCAGGGCACAGAATACTATGTCCAGCATATAACATGGTCCTGAATTCAAATTCTGGGTTGGGGTCTTTCTTTGTGAACTTTCTCTGTTGTGTTGGTGGATTGTGAGTACTCTCTGGGTTCCCCAGCTTCCTCTTACAGTCCATAATCATTTGTGATAGATCACTGGGTAGGGTGCATGCATGGTGTGTCTCTGATTTGTCCTGTAAAGAGCTGACATCCTGGGTAGGCCAGGGACCTTAACTTGTAGAATCACTGTTAGGAAAAGCTTCAGCTTCCCTTAACTCTGAAAGCTTGAGATGGGCATAAAAAAAATGGATGGATGGAAATCAAAAAAGAAGTATTACATGTTCTGACACCTTCTTCTTAGGGTGTTATAAATAATTTCTCATACAACAAATTATTTTGCGTTTTTTGGGGATGTTTAAAGGCTGGACTTCTTTAAATATTATGATCAAGATTCATTTTCAGCCATTAAAGCTGCAATATGTACGTTTTACAAAAAAATGTTTTTTACACAACTGCCATTTTGCAACAGTATAATATAAAACACATAATCTGTGACCCCCCCCCCCCCAAAAAAAAAACAAAAAAAACATATCAAGCTCCTCCTCCCAGTGTTACTCTAGCCATCTGCAGAAATGAGCCACTTCCAGGCAAAAACCACCAATCAGAGCCAGGGGGAAGTTATGCAAATTCAGACAAATAAAATTTATACCTGATAGTATTAATAGAAGGGTAACTCTTGTATAGTTAACAAAGTCTGTCATTTTTATCAGGTAGTTTATATCTATAAATTAATTCTAGCTCTTGCTGGTAATTGTTACTCCAGTGAGAGTCGGTATTCAGCACTGAATTACAGTTAAGGCACCAACTCTACAGAAATAGTTGTATTAACTACCGGATGTCAAGCCATTTACATTCTGCAAAGTCTGTTATTTTAGAAAGAATGATTTTTCTGTGTACGATTATTTTCATTCTCATGGCAGAATGCAGACTCAGCATTCCTACAGTTAGTCTAAACATTCAAAGATGGTATGATAGAGGGCGCAAAATCTGGTATCTGCGGGTTTAGGGTGTGTCCAAAATTTTGAATGTTTAATAGTAATTTATGACATTCATTCACACTACAGGATCTTAATGAAAGTTGTGCCAAGCTCAACTTTAACATCCCCTTAAACGCATTCATCATTTGAATTTTATGTGGTGTCAGACAGCCATGCTCACTGACACCACATGAATGGCCTTATTCTGTCTGTGGGCTCGCTCCACTCTAAAAGAGGCCAGTGAGCACAATCAACTCCATCCTTAGACAGCCATGGCCCTAACACAGATTTTCTTATGTCTGAAAGAATAGAAACCACAGACCTTTTCTCATTCTCAGCCTCCTACTGTATAGACAGATGGCTGAAAGCTTTAAAGAGGCTTAGTTACACCTATTGACTGTATTATGTTGGAAATAGCACAGGATCAAGGTTACTAGCGTGGGGGTCAGAATACCATCAGACTATTTATTTCATATTTTGACTGAAACTAGAAACATGAACATATTTCCTCTACTGTCTGAAGCTGTTGCACCATAAATACAGATCCTTTTATATTTTGTGAAAGGGATGGTCATAAAATACAAAAAAAGGGTTTGAAAAATGAAAATCACAACTGATTCTGCAAACAATTTAACTAAGCAGAACCGAAGAGGGAACAGAGAAAAGATGCAGACGCAAGAATTTTGTCACGATTTGCGGTGAAGAGGTGTTGAGGAAGATGCGATGGACCCAGATTGCAGATTGAGAAATTATGAATTTAATGAAGAACAAGCACAATAATCCAGGCAGCACAGATGAGCAGAAGGTTAATGGCTCAACACTGGGAGCAACTGGTTCAAACAACAGACTTGATAAGACAAGGACCTGACAAGGAACAACACAGGTGGGTTTAAATACACAGGGAGACAATCAGGGGAAACGAGGAACAGCTGTACTCAATCAAGGGCTCCACGGGACAACACAGACTCAACAGAACACAGGAACCCAAATAAACACACAGAAAATCCAAATCACTACAAATTTAACTGGTTGTTGTCGTTTTTTAAAATAAATGTCATTCAGTTGACCTGAACAACACCTTAACATCATGTGTTGTGTTCTTATAACCAGCAGCACCTAATCAAAATTGACCATTGTCTCGTTCTGCAGCCTTTGTTCTCAGGAGATGCTGCCAGTGACCTTTCAGGCCTGCGTGATTCCCAGAGACTGTGATGTGACTGAGTGGTCTGGATGGTCAGCTTGCTCCAAGCAGTGCTACGACCCCAATGGGGCGAAAGGGGAGCGCAGTCGCAGTAGGAAAGTGAGCCAATTCCCAATCGGTGGAGGAGTGGAGTGCCCAGAACTTGAAGAAAAAGAGCCGTGCAGCCCCCAGGACGGAGCGGTTCCTCCATGCACTGTGTGAGTGAACAACTTTTCATTTTACAACCTGTGTCTTCTGACCAGAAGTAATAACATTATGGAGCATCAGCCAGAGTGCTGACTTGAACCTGAAAATCTGTGGAGGGTTCTAAAGATTAAAATGATGGATCCTGGGCCTTCCAACTCAAAGACTTGGAGATCATCATCAAAGACTAATTAAAATATGAGTTAAAAGATTTCTTTGCTCTACTGACTAAGATAAAAAGGAACTTATGTCAAAATCTGCCAGGAATATAAATAATTTTGGGCTTAAGTTATGTTACTAATAAAAAACATAATGCCTGTTTTTAATATCCCACAGACTCTGTCCATCTCAGCAGCATGTTCTAACATAGAATATATATTTTGTGGCATCAAATAAATGTGTTTTTTTCTTCTTACAGTTTTGTGTTTGGTCACATGAAGCTTAGGCTAATGTGATCTCAATCTGACTCTTCATCTGCCTTCATGTGTCATCAGCTACACCTGGAAAACAACAGAGTGGACAGAGTGTAGGGTGGACATGCTGCTGAGCCAGCAGGATCGTCGGCGTGGAAACCTGACAGGCTTGTGTGGAGGGGGAATCCAGACACGCGAGGTCTACTGTGTGCAGGCCAGTGCTGTTGCTCCACCTAATCTCAGTTCACTGAGGAGTAGAGAAGGTAACTCCCCTAATTTTTTGGAGCCTATGGTCCTCAACATGTTATATTCAGTTAATTCTGCTGTGTGGTATTCTAAACACTTTAGATACTGTGCCTTCTAAACACAAGAAAACCATCTCATTTAAAGTTTTCCAGAAGTCATGAAGGGGACACTGCAGTGTTAACATACACAGCAAACTCTTAGACCTAAAAGTAAAACACTTTGGGTGGTAGAAACCTATCACACAGTCTGCAGCATGAAACATGAAGGTAGCAGCATTAGGATGTCTTTTCTTCCATTGGACAAGCAGGCTGGTGGAGTTAGTGGGTGTAGTTAAAGAACAATCCTGGAAAGAACTTGTGAGCACTGTGACAGTAGTAGTAAGTACAGCCATGCAATGAAATGGTTAAATCAAAGCATGGTCATCTTTTAGAAATGGATCAGTGAAGACCCAGAGTTTATTCTATTATTTAATGTTGATGCTTTCAAGCCAATCTGAATGAGTTTTCACTGAACTGCAGAGAAATAAAACATCAAGATATCTGAACTGCATCCTGGTGTACTGTAGACTGGTTACCAGTGTTTTACAGAACAAATAGAACAAGACTAGACAACTTTATAGTTGAGCAAAAATGTGATGCTGTAGAGGTCCTGCTTCACAAATATTTTGAAATAAATTAGCTAAAAACTAAAACCAGTTTTAAATTACATGTACAAACTGTGTTACAGATGAGCTTAGCAACGATGGCTCATCTCTTTGGACACATGTAGGACAGGGAATTAAAATAGTGTCCACATTATCATTCATTTGCATTTTGAGTTGCGTGCAGTGCAGTGAAGAAAGCACTGAAATTGATATTTTCCAGTAAATCAATGGTGTGCTGAACACACAGAGCTGGAAGTGGCCTGGAAGCTTGCCCATTTTTATCCAGCATTGACACAGTAAGTCTCCGTCCATCTGGCTGGTGAAACTGGCATCTGTTGCTGAGATTATTCAGATCTTATGCTCACAACCAGTGGCTCGTTTTCAGCCTTCCATGCCAAGAATCAACGGTGCTGATTCTGTTAACAGAGGCGGGCAACTTCCTGGGTTTTATTCCTTACTGCTGCCTAAGTCGACATACCATAACAAGATACTATTTTTTTTGTGGTTGTCATGGAGATTGTTTTTAGGTAGAAGCAAGAAGATAATAATGAAGGCATTCAGAGATGTAAAAATTCAATAGATTCTGCTTTAAGCAATAGCCAAAAAGAAACAGAGTCAAAGGAAGATATAAAAGAAAAAGGAGGAGTGAAGAGTGTAGGTGGGATAAAGTGTCTCTGCCAGCTCTACTGCTCACGTTCATCATCCTCCCTTCAGTCTGTCATTTTCCCTGTCACCATGTATGGAATCATGTCAGGTAGTATTTGGTCATATCAAGCAATAAATAGAGCAGCATCTTTATCCTAAATGTTTCCTATCTCATTTTCAAGACACTTTTCAAACATTACAGGCTCTCTTTCATCTGCCAGTTTCAATAGTCTGAAAGTGGTTAAATGTCTTTTAGACTGAAATTGCCCAATTGATGATGAGTGTTAAATGCATAAATACAACAATCTAATAATTTCCTAGAACTGTTTGAAGCAGAAATTTGTAGTTCTTCCCTTTGTTCTTTCCACAGCCAAGGTTTCACAAGTAATAGGATTCTGCAACCTAACCTTACTTTGAATATTTCCACAAAAGTGACAATTTGCTTATCTAAAGGTGTTTTGACACCTAAAGGAAAAATGACAACTGATTCATCCATTCATTATTTGAATGTTGTAAAGGCTTGTCCTCCTTAGTCTGCCGAATAAGAGAACAGAAAGCCTGACTGATCATTGCTGAAACTAAACATGGACCTACCAAACCTGTTTTAAACCATTTTCCTTCTCAAATGTTTAGGTGTCATGAATACACAATTCTCATTATTGACTCCTTGGATATTCAGCACTCTCACAGGGACTTTTATGTTATTTTATAGGATCATTATTGTGGCTCTTTCATACATAAATTTGTCAAATAATTCAAGTCTTCTTTCATTTGTAAGCTGTTTCACAGTTTGAGAAAATGTTAGCACACTTAATCGTTTTTAACTCCAGGAGCACCTGCAGAATGTTATCAGAGTGTACAAAACTATCTCTACACCTGATCCACATGAATGTATCCCCAAAATGCACAAAACCAGAACAAACCTAACCCAAACCAATATGAACGCAATGCAAATGGCAGCGGGACACACAACACCCATAAGGCAACACACTCACTGTGTTGCCTGTATTACCTTTTTCCTGTCTTTTTTTTTTTAAACAAATTACACCAAATAATAAAGACAGGAAAGCAAGGCTTCCCCTGTGATCCACGGAGTAGGAGGACGGAGATTCCCAGGATCAGGTGGTGTGCCTGAGACATCAGACAACAGAGAAGGAGGAGAAGCAACAATGTTTGCTTGATTTCTATTCTTTTCGGCAAACATTTCCACTAGATCTAACTGTTCGGCCCTCCCACAGTCTTACTGTAACGTTCAGGAAGAGCGCGGCAGATGTCACAGTCGTTCAACAAGAAAGTGATGGGGGTTTCCCATCAGCTGATTAGTTCCCAAAACCATAATGAAAAGAAGACAACTTGTAAAAGCGCACGCTGGGTTACTGGAACCCTACCTGCACTGCGCACAGGGTAAAAGGTTCAAGTGGAGTCCACTCAACCCCTCTTCAGACTGTGTGACAGCTAAAACTCCATTTGTTCAGTTTTAGCTAGCTTCACAACTTAGTCACCAAGCCACCAAATGAACCAGAGTAATCTGATCAATAATATTGAGGTTAAGGACTACATGTCTCTGTCCCTACAGACACACACAGATGTGGGCTTCATAAGATAAGATAAATAAGATAAGATAAATCTTTATTGTCATTGTCACAAGGACAACGAAATTCAAAGGGTGTCATCAGTCGGTGCACATGCCCAAAAACAAAAAATAACTGTCTCACAATTCACACACAACGCAAGAATCAACAAACAACTGGCAAAAAAAAAAAAATGTAAGAACAGCCACATTGTCACATACATCATTTATGATGATTAATGGTTGCTTTTGATTGCATTTAGTTTTGTTATTGCTATCGGGTAGAAACTGCCTCTGAGACGGTTGGTTCTTGTTCTGGTTGCTCTGTATCTTCTGCCTGAAGGCAACGGTGTGAACAGAGAATGTCCGGGGTGAGAAGTGTCCTTTGTGATGTATTGTGCTTTTCTTAGACAGCGGTCGCTGTGCAGGTCCTCCAGTGAGGGGAGAGGGCAGCCAATGATTTTTTGGGCTGTATTCACAACCCTTTGGAGAGCTTTCCTTTGAGCTGTAGTGCTGCTGTTATACCATACGCAGATACAGTAAGACAGTATGCTCTCTATGGAGCACTTGTAGAAGGACACCAGCAGCTTCTCCTTGATGTTGTTCCTCCTGAGAACCCTCAGGAAGTACAGTCTTTGCTGGGCCTTTTTTATCAGCTCCAAGGTGTTCATGTTCCATGTGAGGCCCTGCTCAATGTGGACCCCCAGGAAACGGAAATCAGCTACCCTCTCCACACATTTTCCCCCAATGGTTAGTGGTGTAATGTCCGTTTTATTCCTCCTGTAATCTATTATGAGTTCTTTTGTCTTTGAGTTGTTGAGGAGCAGATTGTTCTCCCTGCACCACTGCAACAGCCGCTCCACCTCACCCCTGTAGGCGGACTCGTTGCCTCCTGAGATGAGCCCCACCACTGTGGTGTCATCAGCAAACTTGATGATGGTGTTGCTGTGGTGGGCAGAGGTGCAGTCGTATGTGTACAGACAATAGAGCAGGGGGCTCAGCACACAGCCCTGTGGAGAGCCAGTACTAAGGCTGAGGGCAGTGGATGTATGTTTTCCCTCCCTAACTCTCTGCTGTCGGTTGGTCAGTAAGCTCAGAATCCACATGCAGGTGGAGTGAGGGAGGCCCAGGTCCCCCAATTTGTCCACCAGTCTGTGAGGGAGGATGGTATTAAAAGCAGAGTTGTAGTTTACAAAGAGCATCCGCACATAGCTCCCCTGCTGCTCCAGATGTGACAGAGCAGCATGGAGGGCCGTGAATTACAGCGTCCTCTGTGGATCTGTTGGCTCTGTAGGCGAACTGGTGGTGGTCAAAGCCAGGAGGGAGAAGTGCTGTGATGTGACCCCGGACCAGTTTTTCAAAACACTTTGTCACCACAGGGGTTAGTGCCACTGGCCGGTAGTCGTTGAGGCAGGAGATGTGAGGTGCATGCAGGATGTTTTGACACAAAATATTGAGTATTCTTAATTTCTTGACATGACGTTTCATGAATTAGTGCTATATAGTCTGAATTGAATTTAACTTGTCATTAGGGACACATTTCTGCATTTAAAATTTATTTTTATTGGGCCAATCTAATATTCAAATTTTAAATGGCATATTTTCATTAACTGTAAAGTGAAAAATCACCATAATTACTATAAATAAATGCTTGAAAACATCACTCTGTGGTAAATAATTTACACAATGCATTTTATTTAGTGAACCAAGTTATGGAAACGAATGTTTTAATGATATAATTAATTTCATATGAATGTGTATGGACACACTCTTATCAATGCACATCCTAGTTGATATGATATATTAAATGACATGCTGGAAAACAGCTGTGCCACTGTGATGCCATGAGTCCTCAGCTGGAACAGAGCTGGGCACCAGGATATTTTTGGCAGGTGGCTCATGGAGGCGGCCTCTCGGCTCCCTAATTTGTGTCTGGAAGCACAGCACATGGGAATGCACACCATCTGGCATGAAGATACCAGAGCAAGGGCAGTCTGTGAGGAAGTGTCCATTAATCTGCTGGTGCTAGGTTGGGAAGAAGCTTGTTAGACTTCACAGTTGTACAGAAGAACAAAGGGGCTATTGTTGCTTTAACATTATTAATGAAGAAAATTTTGGGAGGAATGTTTGACTTTCCACAACCCTTCACATTTTGACAAAAAATGTAATTTTACTGGTTCAATTCAACATTTGTGTCTATAATAAAAATGCTCACATTTAGCTTTGAGTTATGGTTTCTGATAAGGAATCTACAATAGTAGATAATCTTTTCAACATGTTACCACATCCTGTACCAGACCGCAAGTCAGTCTGGTACAGGCCTGCAGCCTGCAGCAACCAGCACACTAGTTCCAGTTCTAGTGTGCTGGAACTAGACTGGCCTGCCAGCAGCCCAGACCTGTCCCTCATTGAAAGTGTGTGGAGCGCAAAACACAAGAACAGAGACCCCGGACTGTTGAACAAGTGACGTTCTACATCGAGCAAGAATGGGGAAAAAAACTCAACAATTAGTTTCCTTGGCTCCCAAAAGACTTATTGAGTGTTGTTATAAGGAATGATGATGGAACACAGTGATAAATATGTCCTTGTCTCAACTATTTTAGAATATGTTGCAGTCATCAAAATACAAAAACGTGACTATTTCCATAAAACAATTACATTTTTCAGATTGAGCATTAAACATTATGCCCTTGTAATGGATACAATTGAATATAGGTTGAAAAGGACTTGCAACTTATCAGAATTTTTTTCTTTATGTTTTACACAAAGTCTCAACTTCATTGGAGTTGGGGTTGAAAATTCCAAACTAACCATTAGTTTAAAAGACAAATCTTTATGACCATAGATCTGGCACTATGCAAATAGATATTAATGTAAAAATATTTTCTTGCATGAGACTGTTAGAAAACATAGTCCTTTATTCTCCCTGCATAACGTCTGATTGATTTAATTAGAACTGAGTTTATTTTTTTATAGCACAAGAAATTGAGGTCAGATCACTTGATGTACTAGAATGTTAGACGCTTACATCCATCAATACATTTTCTTACACCCTTGTCCCTAGTGTGGTCAGGAGGGGTGCTGGTGCCTATCTCCAGCGAACATTTCGGACGAGAGGCGGGGTCACCCTGGACAGGTCACCAGTTTGTCGCAGTAGGAGCTTACAGTAATTCAGAAACCAAACACTTCTTGGCTGTGCAGTTACAATATGGCAGTAACCATGGGAGGTTGTAAAGAAATGGGACATTTGTTTTGATGGTAATAAAAGAGCAACCAACCATTTTACTTGATTTAGCTTATTACCTTCTATAGCATTACATGTAGTTTAAAGGACACATGACATGTACACATGCTTAAGTGTCACTATTAAAGGACACACCTTTGGGGATGGCAATTTGCATGTGAATGAAGCTGAATGCTGTTGTTGCACAGCTTGAATAATTCATCAGTCTGGCGACCTTGCAGAGAGTCAGCGACACCTGGCTGTATCTGAAATACACAAAGAAAAAAGACAATTTAACTCTGGTGTGAAAGTACAGTTGATAGACTAATTTATATTTGTCAGAATGCCTCAATAATTAGTCATAATATTTATATTTTTTGCTGTTCTATTTCTTTTCTGATGTGCTTTTGTTTCTGTAATTGAGTTTGCACAACTACTGCTAGTTCATTCATCGTTTGTATTTCTCCATAGGTTTGCGGCCAGTGGACAGTGAACTGTGTTTGGGGCTTCCTCCGAATACCACACAGCTCTGCCATATCAGCTGCCCTGTGGAGTGTGAGGTGTCTTTGTGGAGCGCTTGGGGACCTTGCACTTATGAGAACTGTCAAGACCAAACCACTAAGAAAGGTAAGAAATTACTGGGTAACTTTGATTGGAGGGGTGTAGTGTACCACATCTTCTTAGAATGAAACCTCACTGTGGAAGCCACAATGCATTATGGTTCAGCTGGAGGCCATGTGTTAGTGACCACTAACACATGGTGGGACATTCTCCTTTAGGATTTGTTTTGTAGACAGCAGAATTCATGCTTCCATTTATCACAGCAAGTATTTCCGGTTCTGAAATCAATACAACCCCAGATTATCACACTATCACCACCGTGTTTTACAGTTGGTATTATGTTCTTTTTCTGAGTTGTGGTGTTACTTTTACGCCAGATGAAATGGAACACCAGCCTGGTAAAAACCAGCCCCTTCTCCTACACTGTTTGCTTCTTCCAAAAGGTCTGGACTCTCAGCTGTTGAGAAATGATTGCTTCCTGGAGGCATAGACTCTATTAAGGTTTTAAATTTTACCAAATGGCTGACATTTGGCCTTGACATGTAATTTACCAGTTTGACGCTAAGAAGCTTACCAGAAATTGCCTACTCTGTAAACAACCATCCTCCACTGCAAAGAGAGAAGTGGCATGCCGAACCAGACGGCTGATAATATTAATGCAATATATGGAAGAGTGGCCAACATGGACTGAACATCTTTGTTCACTTTCTCCACTGTCATTGCTAAAAGTACAGAAATACTACAATTGTAAAACAGAGCAGAAAGTCAACATCATCGCTCACTACTTCTCCTTCTGTTCGCTGATTGGCCCGGTTCAAATTCTAATCAAGTGGAATACCGCAGGAAGGAATGGCCAAGCTACAGGGACACACACCTCCCAAAGACGGAATCTGTTCCCTACTGCTCACATTTAAAACAGCAGTCTTAATTATGCTTCCATGGCACAAATATGACTGGCTAATATCTTGATTTGGACTCCCTAGAGTATTACTGTCTATGAGGAAGCGCAGTTTAATCCTCCTCACACCTGTTATACGCTCAGCTGGAGAGAGTGCCATATGCCTTCTAACAGTCCAGTGGTGGTATGCTCCTTTTATTTGCATTGCCACAACTGTGTCTACCAAAAATAACTTATTTTCATCTAACCTTTATGAAAACTGCTGGTGCTTCAAGAAGTGAGTGGGTTGAGTCTAATGAGTCTTGAGATTTCTTCATAATTTTGCAGATAAAATAAGACTTTTGGCTGAGGGGGCCAGGAATGGCACAGAATGACTGTTCAGCAGGAGAAAACAGAGATAGATTTACTTCACAGTGGGAGGGACTGAATGATTTATGAGATACATACTTTAACATGTTAACCTGGGAAACCTATAGAGCACATAGGTTGCTTTTCATTGCTAATGAAAAGCAACCATCAGCCCAAGACTGTTTATCTGACAAATAGGAGTCAATAAAGGAGATTCTAACCATGTTTGAACTCTGCAGCTTACCCAGTTATGTGACGTAGACAAGCTCACCCCAAACACCCACAGACACACATTCCAGGACTGTTGATTGTTAGGCCTATTCTTTGTGTAAAATTTGACTCTCCATTCTAAAAACCTTCCAATAATGACAGACTGCATGATTCTGGAAGCATTGCCTCTCCAGCCATAATTACCCCCTGAAGCTACAGCATCTACCATGACTAATGCATGTTGACTCTGCTTTAATGAAGTGCTTTAAATGAAAGAGATGGTAGAAAATTCTCTTCCATGCATCCTAATGATGGATCCAATTGCTCACTGTGCCACTTCTTACTTTCACTGTCAAGCACTGTTCCTTTTGCAAAGACAACACACACAAGTGTGTGCGCGCACGTACACCCAGACACACGCACACATGCATGCCTACCCCACCATGCAAACACACACTCACAAAGACTTTCATGTCTGTGTAGCCTTGCTCCAAATACCACAGAGACATAAAATAAAAGTGTTTCCTACTGGCTGCACTAGGACTAACTCCTAAACCTTTGAAGAAGAAGCAGTTTCATGTATTATTGTAAGCCAAGTTGCATCTTTGAATGTTAAAACTTTAAAAAATTAAAAAAAACAAAACATTTAAAGCAGGAGGCCAGCTTTACATAACTATGTAAGGTTGGACATGTACTTTGATCAAAGGAAGTGTTCTACATCCTACAAGCTTTATTTAGTTAGGTTTATTTCCAGCTCTATTTTATAAAAGCACGACAAAAGAAGAGGAATAAAACACCTAATTTCTTTTGAGACAATGGCATACAACCATATGAAAAGCAGGAGAATATTTACTCAGAAGATTGATTACAGGAAGGAGAAACAGGTAAGTTGATTAGGGATGAAGCTGTCGCAGGTGGGAGCTGCAACAACTGAGGAAAACTAATAGTAACAGATGACAGAACCAAAACAGCTACCAATAAGGAAACACAAAGATGAGCGTAAACTAAATAAGAGCACATCAATCTGCTCAAAATACAAACCTAACGTACAAAATAAACACATGAATAACAAGCAACAAATACTAGAAAAAAGACATGAAAGTGAAGACTGAGCAGGTCAGTGGGAATGGAATAGGAAATTAAAATTTAACACCATATAACCAAAAATGCTGGACCACACAACCTTCACTGCTTCTGCTTACACATTACATACCTGAGAGTGAGATTATTTCACTACTGTTCTGGCAGGTGGGATGATTATTAAAATCTCTGGAGTTTTGCATTTAAATAAGAAGCTCCAGAAAACATCTGTTAATATAATTATTTTGATAGAATTTTTTATTAATTTAATTATGTCATGGCAGTTTATAAGATAAAATGGCCCAGTTCATATCCAATTATAAATTCAAATCTGTCCATAGTGATCAGGTCAATATCAGTTCAGTCCACTTCCATCCAATCGAAGCAGATTCAATGAAATCACTCCCGTAGAAACACAATACAGATTTGAACAACATGAGCATTAATGAGTAAAGTGTAAAGTTGTATATCTAAGGAAAGTAACAGAACACATGAAAAATGTGCTTTGATGCCATTCCCCATCCTGATCATTGAGTGAAAGTAAAACAAAATTTCCAGCCCAACCAGGATTGGTATTAGGAGCCATCTTAGAGCTGAGAGGATTTCTGAAAACGTCAAAGTTTGAATAGATGCCAGCTAACAGTAACTACTGATAAAACACTCCTTAAATAACAAGTAACAGAGAACATATTTTTTTCAATGATTGTGCACAATTAAGTATAAATTGGTGCATATGTAGCAGCTGTGAATTAGCTAAATGCAGTGAGAAGCAATGATAATGCCAGCAGTCCCATACGATTGTGCCAGAAAAGATGTATGCTCCCACATACTCAGGTGTTCCTCACTCTGCAGAGGTCCATGCGTTCTCAAAGCGAACTCAATGTGAACTCATAGTGGACATCCACTGAACACTTTCACACAAAGATACATTTTTGTGACCGCTTATGCATACTCAGTAAACTGCTTGGCGGGAAACTGCGTTTTCTACCCAACTGTTTTTTCAGTGACACCAAGCTACAAGGTTGAAAATTAGTGTATCAGCCACCCTGCCACTTTGTGCTACACTAACGGGTGTGCAGTGACTGACTTGGTGGAGAAGAAACAGGGTCAGGCACCCAACTAGCTCTGTAAACTTGCTAGTAACCATTAGGATTGGGGGAAATCAAGGAATTTTTCATAAGAAAAATGTGATTGCCACTTGAGTTCTTGCTGGCTTGACTAAGACATCTCAGCAGTGCACTGCCACTGTGGGTGGAGTCCACGTGGTTCACAGAATACGCACATTGCACAGGAGTATGTGGGAACATTTAATATTAAAAACATTTTCTTTGTTTGAAAACAGAAGAATTGGAGTTATGAGTTCACACTAGGAAGCCTACCATGTTTTTTCTGTCAATATGTCTAAGGAAAAGCCTAGCAAAGTGGATTCCGTGAAACACTAAAACAATTAGAGAACAGACTAGCTCATTTTTTAAAATCTATTTGTTGTGATTTCAACAATCATTTGCCCAGGTATCATTTTTTGAGCTCATGCCGTCTCCCAGGAATCATTCTATTCATGCACCTCTAGTTTGGAATTTCTTACAGCTTGTTCTATAGACAGACTCCGGGCAGAATGTTCTTCTTGTTTGGTGTTCCACAACTACTACATACAAATGCTGCTTTAGGAGAAACTTCCACTTGAGTTCTTGTAAAGCCTTAAATTTCCTGTCCAAAAATAACGTTGTTCTTGTTATAACCACATGTAATAAAAGAACACAGCTTCTATGCAT
Organism: Xiphophorus couchianus; assembly: GCF_001444195.1. Taxonomy (NCBI): domain Eukaryota; kingdom Metazoa; phylum Chordata; class Actinopteri; order Cyprinodontiformes; family Poeciliidae; genus Xiphophorus; species Xiphophorus couchianus. The sequence goes on from NC_040240.1 coordinate 27,468,863, forward strand.
GTCAAGTTCTTTGTTCTTGTATGGAGTGTTAAAATGTTTATTTGCATACAGCTAACCTTTAGCTTTAAATGAGCTTTTCTACAACTTTTTGTTGATAAAAATGTTTAATTTTCCTTATTTTCCAGCACACCCAATGATTGTTTGTGGGCTTTAAGTCTGTGCTCTATGTTTGATCATTTTTAGTTTCCTGTTTCCAACAACATGAGATGTTAAAGGGTTTTAGAAGCTAAGAAGAAGCTAATTCTTCAGTTGTATCAAACTCAGTTAACATTTTCATCCTTTTAACTATTTCTTATTTTGTTGCCTGGCAATGTACATTAACTGTGATTGTATTCATGTATGTGTCGACTGAAAATGAAGCCCCTAGGTCTATCAATGGAAGCATGTGTTGTGTTGCTATCTTTCAGCCATGCAAATCATTAAACCCCCTGCAGATAGCTAGAGAATGAGCCCTAAATTGAATTTCCCAGACCCTGAGCCTCATTTTTCTCCAAACAAAGCTCCCTCACTCCCCCCTCCGCACCACCCATCCTCCATCAGATAACACTTCTGTCAGTGAGTGCAGACACAGGATGGTTCATGTCCAGCTGACCTACTGATTAAATAAAGGATTTTCAAAGGAAGACAAAAAAATGAAATAGAACCTGTACCCCACAAGTACTCCAGGGGGTTGCTGCCTTATCTGACAGGAGCAGGAGTGTGAAATACGGGGGGTTGACCTTGGCTAGGGTGGAAGGAGCATCCTGAGGACTTGACTCTGGAATGTCTTGCCTTAAGCAGCACAAATGTGAGAAATCCAACTGAATTAATGAACTGTAATGATAGTTTGCCATTTTTGGATGAAAATGGTTTTAATGAGTGAAACACTGGAGCGCTCATAGAGGAGAAATTCTTACATTTTTACTCTGTTTTAGGTTTATAATGTTTTTTGAAGCTGCATGTGTCAGTCACTGAATTAATGTGAGTCATGTCATTGTCATGGAGCATATTAGTTTTTGTATCATTGCTGTATGTCCTCACTCACTGACAGACAGGAGGGGTTTATAATCTTTGACCTGGTTGGGTCAGCTTACTTGTCTCATTATGGAAGTCAATATGTGTCACCAGGATTTGAATTAAAAATGGCACTGAAATTTTAATGCATGTTTGCACTTACTCTTTCAGTGTTAAAATATATTCAGAATACATTTTAACCTGAAAAAAATCATTGTCATTATTTCTGCATGGTTGGGATTTAATTTGTTAATTTAACTTCAAGCTAAAATATTCACATTGCTATTTCAAATTGAACGCATTTTCAATTGCTGTTTTCCAGTTTAACTTTTCAGTGTTAAAAAATATTTGGCATACAAAAAAATTCAACTTTTCAAAATTCAAACGCAACAATTTCAGCCTCCTCAAATTCAACTGGCTCATTTCACTGTCTGAAATTCTGCGTCTACATTCCAGAAATGTAGCTGCTTCCTCCATTCCCATGAACCATGAACATGTGTTGTACAACTTCCATGTTTTCCATCCCTTGATCAGCACGTACTCTATAAACAAATATGCAAATGATTTAAAGTTTGCACAATTATATAAAACAATGATATGCATGAATTAAAATTCTTTCTAACTGGATTTCTGTTTAACATTCAGCCAAACTATTAACAGTAGGAGACAAAAATTTGTCAGTCAGGGTGCTTATAAACACTACAGATTTGTTGAAAAAAAGTTGAAAAAACTAGGGTGCTGCTACAGAAAAAAAATAGCTAGAATGGATAAACAGGGCAAGGTTTAATAAATAAATGGATACAGAGTAAAAATATGGCATATTTGCTCTAAGGACAGACCAGGGATTTGTTATTGGCAGACTAGATGCAAAATAATCGTGATGTTTGTTATGTTATGTTAAATTTGATATCTGGTGATGTGAATTTACTTAAATGTATGCAGTTTTACACACCAAACACTTCTAGAATTAGTATGTCAATGAAGTGAACAAACTCAGGAATGTAAAAAACTACATTTTTACATTTTACATAAGGTCATTATCAGTTTGACAAAAAGATACTAGATTTGGTGCAAGTGGACCACTGATGTGAAGGGAAGAGGGGTTAAAATAACAAACTAACATGCTAACTGTGCATGTTCAATGATTAATAGTTACTTTAACCTGCGTACTAAATCAAGCCATAAGACAATGTTTGAAACTTTATGCGCGTAAAAATATTACATAAAAATAAAAGTGCTAAACTCACTGCTAATGTTAGCTCCCAGGACCGCCTGGGTGTTAGTTTTCCACTAGTATTAGCTTAGCTACACAAACTTGAAGCGTCACATGACTACGAAACATGTGACTAAGGTTACGCTCGCACTGCATCCTAATTTGACCCAAATCCGATTTTTTGCCCTAAAACGAACTGTATGATCTTTTCAAGACAGTCTGAACAACACAGATTGGACTTATTCGAATGTGACGCAGACTACTGGGGCTACGTTCACACTGCAGGCCTTAATGCTCAATTCCGATTTTTTTTTGGCATGGTCGTGCACATTTCCAAACATATGTGGCTTGTATGTGATCTCCTGTGTGAACTACAAACAACCTAATAATGTCCCATATGTGCAATAGAGGGCGCAGCAACGTCACACATAGAAAACCTGCTCAGTGATTTGCTAACCGCCATAAAGAAGAAGTGCTCTGTGATTGCAGAAGTAAATGGGGATTCTAATGGTGGAGCATATCTTACCATTTTAAAGCACATTAACAACTTAATCATCATTATGGGCCATTATTATTATTATTATTGTTATTATTATTATTGTTGTTGTTCTTCCTACTTGGGTGTATCAGGTTGTAGAATAGGGACATTTATCAATGACTTTCAGGTCAAATGAATGTGACCTGGTCCTCCAGACACAAGTCACATTTGAAAAGATATCAGATGTAGAACCATATGTCCAAGTAGCCTGGGTTGCATTCAAAAAAATCTGATCTATGTTGTTCAGACTGTCATGAAAAGATCAGAAAAGGATTATTTGAGTTGCATAATTGCCATCCATCCATCCATCCATCCATCCATCCATTTTCTAACACCTTGTCCCTAGAGGGTTTGGGAGGGGTGCTGGTGCCTATCTCCAGGAATCGTTTTGGGCGAGAAGCCGGGTCACCCTGGACAGGTCACCAGTCCATCGCAGGAGTTGTAGAATTTCAATTGAGCCATTGGAATCCCAGGAGACTGAAAATATTGTGTTTGAATTTTGAAAGATTGAATTTTTTGTATATTAAATTTTTAAACACTGAAAAGTTAAACCAAAAAACAGTTACTGAAAATGTGATAACTTTAAAATAATAATGTAATTCCTTAGCTTGAAGTGAAAATAACAACTGAAATTTCAACCATATATAAATAATGACAATGAACTAAAAATGTATCCGAAATATATTTTAACACTCAAAAAGTAAGCACAAATATGCATTTATATTTCAGGGGCATTTTTAATTCAAATTCAGTTACACATGTTTACATCCATATTTCATCATGTGCTGTAATGATTCCTGTTTTTCTGTAACAGGTTTTAAACTGAGGAAGCGAAGGATCATCAATGAGCCAACAGATGGGACAGGAAATTGTCCTCATCTAGTGGAGGCCATACCGTGTGAAGACCCCAGCTGCTTCGAGTGGCTCGTGGTTAAACTGGAGGAATGTGTCCCTGACAATGAGATGGAGTGTGGTCCTGGTACGCAAATTCCCCAAGTCCAGTGTATCAACAGTGATAGTAAGTGAACATAATAAACTAGATTAGTGAAGCTAGTATTTAACATGGTGGAACTCTTTAGCAGATAATGTAAATCCAAATATGTTGCTCTCGAATGGCGGTTCATTGTAACAACCCTTTTTATCCTCACTGAAACCTTTCTACATTCTGTTAGTCAGGAATTTTTCAGATCTTTAAGCTCATTAAGACCTTCCAACCCCTGGCCTGATCATTTGACACAGTAGCTTATGGCGAACACTAATTAGTTGTGAGAAGAATTATATGAATGAATGCATTTAAACAAACCCTATCTGGACAGCTGACACCCAGATACTGACATATTAAGCAATGGTCTTCAATTTGTGAAACAAGTAATCAAGTCAAACTGGTTATCACACTCAGATAAATGCAACTGTGTTTGACATTCTTGGAAGACAAAAGATGATGTCTGTTCTCCATTTGGACTTTATTGTTTCCAACTCCTCAGCCAGGAAAGTCGATATCATCTCATCTTGCAATTAATTTTCATATTTGATTATGTGTGATCAAACTGCAGTAAAAGAAAGAAAATTGAACATTGGCAAGGCAAAAAGTGATTAAAAATACTCAAAATATGCTTAGAACTTTGTGAAATTATATTTGTGAAATACAGTATTATTATTTTAACTGAACCTATAGTGCATAAATCAGTTTTGCATAATATCAAATTTATCAGAGGGACACAGTGGAGGAGTTTAATAAGAGACTGTGTGACTCAAATAAAGGCATTTTTATGTGCATCAGTTTCAGAGAGAAAACCCCCCATTAAATTCCCAAAAGTTTGATCGCTCACATGAACATAAAATGGTGCTCAAAGTGAGAGTTCATCTATGAAATTGACAGAAGATGGGACTTCCGGTTTAGCTGGCAAAGAAATGGTAGCATAGAGCAACAAGCTCCTGACCGTGTTATTAAAAATAATTTTCTATGACTCAGATTCACTTGGTGATGCAGGGCTAAAAATAATAATCAAGAACCATGCACAAGAAAAGTAAGAAAAATGCAGCACAAAGAAAAAAACAAGAAAGTTTAGCTTAATGCAATGGCTGGTGAAGGTATGTAATTATTGGACTGAAGGTAAAATTTGGTCTCGATTAGTATTTAACCATATTTCTGACAATATTACTCATAGGCTAGACATGACATTGTGTTGTAAAAACCTTCACTTTAGTGTCTACACAAATGGAAAAAAATGATATTTTGTAATATTTACCATTAACCATTTCAGACAAGCAAAATGGTGTTGCTCATCTGAAGGAATGGTATATATACTCTTGAAGAATTTGAATTAATATAAGTTAAATCTCATTTCCCTTTGGCATCAATAAAGTGTTTGTGAATTGAATTGAATTTGAACATTTTATTCTTTTTGTAGTTTTGTTGTAATATACAGATACATCTCATCATGTGGAAATTCAATATAATTTGTCACTCACTTTAGAAAGTTAAACTCCTATGGAATAGGTTCATTGCAGAGAATGACACTTCAACTTTTTGTTATCATTTTGATGATTATGGCTTACAGAAAATAAAAACTCAAAATTCAGATGCTGCTGTCATTGAATGGAGATCCAATCTAGTTGGACATGAACCTGGTGGCCAACCCCCATTTCTGTGCATCTTACTCCCCACAGACCTCATTAGCAGACCCTCATTCACACACACGCCCACGCACACACACACAGCATCTCCGTTTCTCTTCACCTTACACGTCATTGGCTTCCAGTCCTGCCAGCTTCAGAAGATGACTTGGCGTGTTTAAGAGGCGGCGAGGAGGGAGAGTACATAGAACTAGTAGACAAGTTTGAAGATTGGACTGAACTGAACCAACTGAGGCTGAACATCTGAAAGGCTAGTAAGATAATTATTGACTTCAGCAGGAAGAAGGCATCTTCATGAAAGCTACAGAAAAACTCTTAGATTGTTAGAAAAAATTCTGATTTGTTATCCATCCATTGTCCTCTGCTTATTCAATGCTTTGAGACATTCCTTATTGATTGGAGCCTTTCAGACCTCTGGATGAAGGAAAACTGCTTCACATGTCCTCATCCACATTATCTGTCGTTGTGTTCTATCTTGTGAGACGTACTCAGCTTTCTGTAAGAGGTGCAGAGGCTCCTTTATTACACTCTGAAGGATCAGACATCTTTTAAATTGAATTAGCATGGTCTGATCTGCACAGCTATCTTCAATTTACCCTCCCTTTCCTTCTCCATTATCTCTGAATGTGTGTGAGATCATTTATCATGATTGTGTCATCATTGTGTAAATAAGATCTAAGGCTGTCTTTTATACACTTTCATCACTAAAAATCCAGGAGGCTGTTTCCTTGTTGATGTCTGTGAACCTGCGGTCTTCATTCTAAACAACATAACACTTCATCCTCCACATTTGTTAGTTTAGGAGAACAGTATGTAACATAAGAAGGGTGTAGAAGTTTCCAAAAGAGTAACAGTTTTGCAATGTTTTTTAAATACTTAATATTTTCATACTTACATTAATACTGAAATCTAATATGTAAATAGGTCAGCAATAGCTGAAGTTTTGGTTGGAGAGCAACCACTCTGTGAATCCAGGCCAGCTCTATTGGGAATATGTGCTGTTTTTAATTATCAAGAACAAAAGCCATCCCGGAAGCCATCAATGTCACACAGACACTTCAATGTTTTCTATTAAATAAATTGAAAGTCTTTGATTAACCCTGTCAAAGTTATATGCATCTTTGATTGTCAGCTCTTCCTTTCTCCCACAGACATCATCTTATATAGCTGCTGTTAACTGGCCTGGTATTGATTCCTTGCCTCCTTCTGATGGAAATAGACCGAGTTTTCCCTGGGGTCCTTGCCATGTCATTGGATTCAGTGGTTGCGGATCTTCCAGCCACTCACAATGAGATTTTCAACAATAAGGCATTTCAGAGAAGGGATGAGTTACAATTCAATTTGATGAATGACGCAAAAAGAGTGAAGACAGCTGTTCAATGTAGATCAATACAGAACATATCAGCAGCTCAGCAGCTAGTCTCCTATTAATAGATGTGACCCGTAAAATATTACAGAATAAACTGACACACATACTTTCATGGCCATATCATATTTTATATTTGGATAGTAATAAAGATTATTTCCTAAATCTAATGATATGTTTTTCCAAACCCCATAGTAAAAAAAAAAAAAAATGGAAGCTTAAATGTTAATTTGATGATATTAAAAAAAAGTTTTTTTTTAAATAACGAAAAAGAAATGCATGTTAAATAGAATTAGGTAGCAACTAAAATACATGTTTAATGATTGGGTCATCTGGTGTCCAGCAAGGTTTAAATATTTAAATCTGGCCTCTAACAAGTTTGCAAGAACATCTATCATAGATTTGATCACATTGTGTAAGACAGCTATAAAGAGACAACAATATCTGGAGTCTCGCTTTTAATCAACGACACTTCCAAACAGAGAAATACGAACAGTATGATCTTATCTTCTCTTTATCTCACAACATTTCCGTTCCCCTAGCCTTCAAAATAAAAGCCTACATTATAGTATGACATAGTAAGGTCAGCTGCCAACACACAGTTTCCTGCTACAAAAGGCCTTTGCTTTTTATAGCAGGAAACTTTGAGATACTGAGTGATCAAAGTGTGATAAAAGTATGGTTAGCAGGCACCATCCACCCATCCACCATCCACACACTGCCCCAAACACATAACCAGAGGCAACTGTCATGAAGGCCACTGGAGCTGCTGGAGATGGGTGGGCAAAAAGTGCTGCATTAGCTGGGACCTTCTTGGAATCATCAGTCACTTGTGCCCTTTGGGAGTTCACTGAGTCTGCTGGTCACCTTTTTTGCCTCTAAGTGTGTTGTAAAGGGGTGCATATGTTAAGCTGCCAGAAACATGCATAATGCTCCTCTGTGTACCCGAGTCCACAAGAAAAAGTCATTCAAAAACCTTGTCCGTGTTAAATGCTAGAATGCACCATCCCATTTCTCTGTTGTTGGAATGAACAGAACACAATGCTGCACTTTTCATTTGCTCCAAATCTGAAATGATAGCAGAAAAAGCTGTTATTTTTCTGCCACTCTGTCACCACAGCCTCCAAGTCCCCCTTGAGTGAAACCCAGTAAAAGAGCATACTGTCTGGAAGCCAATAAAACTCTGTGCCGCCTCCCCAGCCAGCACACCTTCTTTGTCCAGATCAGAGGGGTCAGTGCGGTGAGAACAGATGGAGGAAGCTGCTGCAGAAACAGATGTGTAAAAAGGAAAGAAATCTCACCCAAGCCAAGCAACACCACCGTGTTCTCCTTCAGCTCAGAGGGCTTACAGTTCCTGCAGACATCCAAAGACAACAGGCTATCGGCTTACGCAGCAACTGAAACTTTTAAGATTCATCCCCTAACTACTCCAATATGACATGCAACAGTGAACTTTGGGTTAGATAAAAACTACTTTAAAACTGGTTTACCCTGAAGAATCATGTGATTTGTGTCATGGCATGAGAAAACAAAACTCAGATTTGAAAGATGGATGCAATATCTTATCAGAGGTACAATAACCAAAAAAGCACCTTTAACTATGGAAAGAGAAAAGGAAACAACAATTTCCTCTCAATTTTTTGTTTTACAACATAAAAAACCCCCCCAAAATCTTTGAAGCTGTTGCTTGCAACTTTCCACGTTGCAATAACAGTCCATTAGCAATTTTTTTATTTGTTCCAAAATGAAAACACTAAACTGATCGGATACTATCAGCCATCCAGCATACGTCCTGATGCTGACAATCTCCACTAATTTCCCATCATTAGTGGAGAATGATGGGAGAATATCTGAAGTGGCAAATTCTCTTTGTAATATCTAAAACATGTTTGTGTTTTTTCATCCAGGTGAAAAAGTGGAGGAGCAGCTTTGCCGGGATGCCATTCTTCCAATGCCTACCATCTGTGAGGTGCCTTGCTCCAAGGACTGCGCTCTAAGCCCTTGGACTCCCTGGTCATTTTGCTCCCACACCTGCTCTGGAAAAAACACAGAGGGGAAGCAGACCCGAGTGCGTTCCATACTTGCTCATAACGCAGGAGAAGGTGGGAATTCCTCAGACCTCCATAGCAGAATTAAGACAGACCTCCATCACTGTAAAACCCCATAAGTTACAGAAATGGTTTTGAAAAACCAATTGCACAATTGAAGTTTTGGAACACAAACTATTTTATTTTATTTAATCACATGATAAGAGTCTAAAGAACCCAACACAATTATGGAAAGGTAGCTCAAATGCGTAATATTCATTTTATTTAGTATGTTGCAACTTAAACCATTAATTACGTTGGACTAAAATGCTGAATTTATTCATATTTATTTAAACGTGTTACATGTTAATATCAAAATTAAGCTAAATTAACTGGAATGGGTCATATTTAAACAACTTAGATCTCTTTTAGAGTTAGTCAGTAAAAAATGGGAAAACCGATTCCACAAAACTGAAACAGAAATCATGGCTACAAAAGCCATCGTCAAATATAAAAAATTGGTCTTTTAAAGCTGACACCTTAAAGGTAGTTACATATTTGTACTTTTACTTAAATTGCTAAATACTTTTGAAACATTGTTTTAAGTATACATCAATACATTACAAAATGACACAAACCATATTCTTTTAGAAACAAATAGTTTAAATTGTCATGAATTATAAGCTATAACTGTCATAAATAATAATAATTTTTTATTGATTATTATTTTACTTGTCCACAATACTCTGATAGATTGACATATACCTACTACAAATTGAAATATAGATGAACTGCAATGATGTCTGACATTGATCCATGCAAACAATAAGAATGCAAAATTATTTGAATAAATTCCAAAAATCGCCATACTTTACAGGATAGTTCAGATTCACAACATAGATTAGCCAAAAGAACACACAAGAAGTCTTTCCAACCTGAACCTCAAGCACAACATGAACTCCAGCAGGATCCTTCTCTCATCCATATCAGTTGCCAGATCAACTTTGCCTTCATATTACTCCATTTAATCCTGAAGTGCCACACAGAGTGCAAAATTATTGATCAATAATATCTACGTCAGAAAGGCGAGAATAAATACACTCCATCAGCTACTGTTTACATTTTTAGTTGTTTTAAAACTTTATTCATTATGACTTTTTTAAATTCATATGGGCAATTTATTATAATCCCCAAGTATAACATACCTTGCATGTTTTGAAAATGCCTGAAGAATATTCTCTACAGTAAATGCTGGTTGGTAATCCAGTAAAAATTGCAGTAGTGCTGGAGAATTAGCAGAAAACTCTGGATACTTTCTGCCTCATGACCAAAGGTGTGTGTCAGGTCTAAATACCTATTAAACAAACACAGGAAAGACAAGAGAGTTAGATTCTTTGTTTCTCGCGAGGAGAGCAGACAGATGTGCTTTCAGTTACAAATCTCCAACCGCTCTGAAACACATCTGTCTGTTCCTCTCTTTTATTGCTCTTTCAGAGTCCCTTTCACAGAGAGCACTGCAACTCTAGGGGGTGGGGTCAAAGCATTTTAGTTGCAGTGCTACAAGACAATCACTAAACTAAACACATGTTATCTACAATCTAAATCCTTCTTGCTCCAGGCACGGCGTCGAATAGGACACGTTGTATAGCTTCAAAGCAACGGCTTTGTAGCACAGAGCAGAGTTTATTGCAGGCTTGTAAAACTCTGCTGGGAGCAACTAACACCTCTGTCTTGTAGGAAGTCCTGCAGGGCAACAGCTGCTGAGAGTAGCTGTCACCTCTATTTCTCAGGGAAGTCTCAGGATAGAATCAAAGTTATTTAACACACAGAAACATTATCTAAATGTAACTACAAGGCTACATGATACAACAAATATTTGATAATACTAATAATACAATTTACCCAACAGTGTGCATCATGTGCTGATGAATAAGAGTGTCTTAAAAGTGTCTTACACTTTAACTACACCCAAAAATGCTATAGTTGGATAGCAAAGGTTTCAAAAACATTTTTGGTCTTACATAACAATTCATTTTCAATTTAGATTATGACTAAACATTAATTTGAATGCTGCCAGAATTATAACTCAGCCTTTAAACTGTCCAAAATAAAAATACTCAAAATAAATGACAGGCAAATGTGTAATTAAGAGTAAATGAGTTAGAACATCAAATTGTTAATTTTTGGATCTACTAAACTCAAGTTATAAAAGTTACTGTTAAAATTCAGCAGTAGTGAGTACAAACAACAAACGTCCTGCAGTAAGAACAGTGAACAGTGAACACACGAGGAAACTTAAAGAGGTGTAGTGGGATCACTGGAACGTAACCTGATAACATCACAAAGACTGACACCAAAATAATAATGATAATCAGTATCTGCTTACACAGTTGATTGGTTTAAAACCACAGCCTGTTTCATAGTCCATAAAAAAGTCCAACTTTCCTTTGGCCTAATAATGCATCAAAATCATAACAGCCCATAAATAATCAAAACAATCATTAATTGTATTCTTTTTTTTATTTGTTTACTCTAATTTTTGGAATGGTCAACATTTTTTAGATTTCTTTAGGCATTTGGTTAGATCGTATGGAGAGCTGATAGTCAACTTTATGCACATAACTGTATAAATAAACAAAACAATGCATAAATTATTTCTTGTATTTCATTATACAGTGACTGCTAAAGTTGTGGCATGGGTTTCTGTGATGCAGGGTAAGAATTTTCTTTTCCTAGAACGTAACTTATGGCTGTAGAAAAAAGAGATGGTGTGCTTTGGATATACACAGATTTCGTTTCTTTTGTTCAAGGTCCTTCACTACTGTCGCTGGTCCAGCCAGTATTTGGTATATTTATATTTGATGTTTTTAGGCACCAGATGTGATTTTTGTTGATGTTTTAGCTATTGAGTATTTTTCTGCCACAATAGATTCCCTTTTCTGGTAGAAATATGATCCTTTCAGTCCTCTTTACTCACTTCAAATCCAGAACTAACACGTGAAAGCAGCTGATCACCAATGAAACCTCCACATCTACTAATTCTCTGGGTTTCTGGGCTCAGTGATATAACGTCTCTAAAGCAACACTGAGTGTCAACTATGTCTCATTCCAAAGCTCTGTAGAATGGTAGTAAACGGGATAATGGAAGAGCATTGTTGTGGTAATGTGCTGAAGGTAGCAGGTCAGAAAGGGAAGGAGCTTCTTAAAGAAACAAAGGTCAACTTCAAGGCTTTAAATTTCTAAGTCATGTATGATATATACAGAATTTTTATGACAATTGAAAGTAACATAGTTACTTGATTGTGTCATAATGATTTTAATGTCAAAAGAGCACAAGCTGGGAAAATGCGGAGAGAGCAAACTGAAAGAGAGCAAACAGAGAGACAAAGAGAAGGAGATTTATTACCTCAGAGAGAACTGAACTAGATTCAAAGAAATTGCAAACCAAGGCAAAAATGACTAACACTCATCTAAAAAAAAAGAATCAAAATAAACTGAACAGAGCTCAAAAAATAATTACAGAAACCAATTTAACACAAAGAATGAAATTCATTTTAAAAATGAATGAACCATTTTACACTTTTGATATTCAAAGTCAGCAAAGTCTGAACAGTCATCTTATTTCAGTTTCAAATCATTTGAAATGTGACAGAATTTTGCACAGGAGGAGGCTTGAAGAAGAAACATTTAATGTAAACTGTGGACTAAACATCCAGAATGAATTTCTGGATACTTATGTTGAAATATTCTGTAAGAATTTTAGAACAAACTTTCAAAACAATGTCTTAGGTTATGACCGTTATGTAGCCACAATTTTCTTTCTCTGCCTGTGAAATCCAACAAACGTAAGATGACAAATGAATTGATATTAGTAAAAGCAGACCAAGATCACGGTAGGGGTGCATGCTAAATGCATATGTATCTGTAGTTCTTTACACTTATTTCTGCTCAATGTCAAATTAGATTTAAAACAATACAAGTAAGCTTCAAACTCTCCTTCAGTTTTATCTTCTTCATCCTTTCATATTCAGATGTATACATGCTGTCAAAAAGAATGAACCCAGGTATTTTTGTACGTAGTTCTACCAAATCTAAGATTGCTCTTTGTTGTTGTTGTATTTCAGGAGGACTCCAGTGTCCCAATGTCAGTGCACTGCAAGAGACGAGGAACTGCAATGAGCATCCATGCACTGTGTATCATTGGCAAACGGGTTCCTGGGGGCAATGCATCGAGGACTCTTCAGGTCCGAACACTAACACGTCTTTGGGGAGAACGCGCGGCGATGACATCTCATGCTCAGTGGGAATGCAAACCCGGAAAGTCATTTGTGTCCGGGTCAATGTGGGCCAAGTTCCTCCTAAAAAGTAAGATTTCTCATCATTCATAAGAAATACGGCAGGTGACAAAATAAGTCTGCGATGGACTGGTGACCTGTTCAAGGTGACCAGCGTCTTGACCTTTGACCGCTGGAGATAGACATCAGCACCCCTCATACCTCAGAGATAAGTGTATAAGATAATGGATGGATGGACAAAATAAGTAGCTTTCAGTAAAAAGAAACATGTTTGCTCTGTTAGAGATTTATTTTTTGTCAAACTTAAATGCTTCAGATCATCAAACACACTTTAATATCAGACAAAGATAACCTGAGTCTGTGCAAAAGTAATTTTCAAATGTTGATTATAGTTAAAAGAATGACAAAAAAGGGAAAATACATCTAAAGCTTTTTAGATGCAAGTTTTATGTTTTATTTTATTTCAAAGCTTGCATCTAAAATGATGCAAGCTTTGAAAGCTTGCATCTTTCAGAGAGTCTCCGTCCAGACACTGTAAGGCTGTGCCTGCTTCCCTGCAAAAGAGACTACTATTTCCATAGCAGACAAAACTCAAAAAGTCAACTGTTTTAAGAATATCAAGATTTTTCATCGTTTTCCAATGGTGTGAATTCATTGACATTGTGGCTAACTGGTGTTAGTTGAAAGTTCTAATGTCTGGTTTGATTATGTTCAGCTTTTGTTTGCACATGAAACAAATATATTCATAAATACAAGTTTTATAATGTGAGGACTTATTTTATTTAAATGAAAGAACAGCTTTGGTTTGCTGCCATACTTTGCATATTTCTCATTTTGCTGTGTAGTCTAAAGGTTAGTGTGTTTGGTAGCTGTTTGTTGATAGACAGATGAGCTGCTGAGCTTTTCGCCAACTGTTTTAAACATCTGCTTCTCTTTCCCTTCCTGGAGGCAACTGCTGGGAACATGAATTATCTGTTTATTTATTCAACACAACAGTAACATTATTCTGGCAGCCGAGCCACATTATTCAGGCGAACCCTCCCAGCCCCCATGCTGTGTATGGAAACTCATCTGGCTTTTTATGCCTGTGCTGACTCCTAAATCGAACAGGACACACTGCTTACTGAGTTTGCTGCCTTGGGACACACTTACACATTAATAGAAAGATGAAGAGCTGCTTTTACTGAGAGCCCTAACTGCTGCCCACATGAGGGGCACTGCTACCTGCAAACATCAGACAGTAGAACATATTTATGCATGTGACAGTGGTTTTATCAATGTTTTCTATTTGGCTTGCAGAATATTAGTTTAAAAAAATAATAATTTATACTTATTGTGACGCTTGACATAATTCAATAAATCTTGGGTTCGTCCAATTTTTACAGGCTCTTGGTGTATCTGAACTAGTCACAGCAATTCTACTCTTCCAGGTGTCCAGAGAGTCTCCGTCCAGACACTGTAAGGCCGTGCCTGCTTCCCTGCAAAAGAGATTGTACTGTCACCCCATACAGCGACTGGAGCCTCTGCCCCCCGGCGTGTCAAACAGGTAACTAAAGCGCACATTAAAGTTCTTTACAAGATGCAGCATGAGCCACATTGAGGCGTGTCATGACAAGGAGTTTGATCAGGTGTAATGAAGCATACTCTAATAAACAGCTGCTGCAACTTGTGCTGTAGGTGATGTAAATTATTATTTACAATTAGGCATTTGTAAATAATGCCTATTTGTAAATTATTACAAATAGGCATAATAACAAAACAAACACTTGTCCCTTTATCAACACATTCTTTTAATATAATGTTCCTCCTTGTACTGAACCTTGTCTTTTGTCTAAATCTTAACATGTGTTTCACAGTAGCATAATGCTACACATTCCTCACTCCCCATGCACTTAACGCACAATCAGTTTATAAGAGCTGTGCTGCCCTTTAATCCATCAGGCTTCTATAAATAGCTCTGCATCATGAATGCCCAGACCTCTGTTGGTTTATTAACTGTGATGTGATACAGTAAACATGCAGATAACAGAAAGGCCTTCATTTCCTATAACATGGCAAAAGGTAGGTGGCACCTTGTAGTTACTGAATCAACCATGGACATCTTTATCTGTAGGCAAAACGATGCAGTCAGTCCAAAAGTATCTGCAGAACTGTGGAATCATGGTGTCCCAGGGCAGGTATGATGGTTAAAGAACCAAACATGAGAATTGTGTCTGAACTTCTCAGTCAGTTAAAAGTGCAGCACAGTTCAGTTCCTTTACAAAATGAACTGCATATTTTTTATATCCTGATTCACACTGTAAATTCATTTCCACTGTGAAATCAAGTTATTTATATAAAAAGCAAATATGAAGTCAAAGAAACTATTGAAGAATATAGACTGCAGACAATCTGCTTTACTTATGTTTATGCAATTTTTACGCTAATGGTACGCTTTTGCATTTTTCACCCTTATTAAAGATTTAAGCTAAAATGCTACAATGTTGTTTACATAAAGTGTTCTTCTGTGGTACTCTTCAGGTGAAAAGACTAAGAGTAAGCAGTACAGGAAGCGGATGATCATTCAGTTACCAGCTAATGGAGGACAGGACTGTCCTGAGATTCTGAGTCAGGAAAGAGAGTGTGAAGCACCATCTGTCTGTCATGGCTACAGGTATATTCTCCGACTTATCAACATTACTTATGTCACGTTTGTGATTATCTAGTGGTCTCCAACTTAGCCTTTGAGATATGCTGCAGCCCTGCTCTATCACACCTGAGTCAAATGAATGTCTTGTTTCTAGGCCTTAGATCAGGGGTGTCAAACTCCAGTCCTCAAGGGCCGTTGTGCTGCAACTTTTAGATGTGTCTCTGCTGCACCACATATGAATAGAATAATTAGGTCATTAGCAAGGCTCTGGAGAATTGATCTACACAAGGAGGAGGAAATTAAGCCATTTCATTCCAACATTTTGTACCAGTGGATCCAAAACCTGCAGGACTCTAGATCTCAAGGACTACAATTGAAAACACCTTGAACACCGAGAAATGATTTACCTACCTACTTACCGTAATCACCTACCTTAGTATTGTGGTGGTGCCCAGATTAACTCACTCAACAGTAGATATTATCTTCCAGAGTTTTTGCAGAATAACTTTACTCTGCTATACCCCAAAAGGGGTTAACTCTATAATACAATACTGTTTATTTTTCACTGTAAATGTCATTTTAAAATGTAGAAAACATTTTTGATTGTTTAAATCATATCATAGTAAATCTAAAGACAAAGAAGACACTTGATTTTCACATTGCTGGGAGCCAACAAGACAAAGCTACAGTCACATGAAAATATCTTTCTATTTATTCTCTCACCACAGATTTTTAGTGAAATTGTTACCAATTTTAGTCATATACCTTACATACAAGTATTAAATGAAATGCTTGACATTATGGTGAAGTGAGCTCAGACAGTGCAAATTAAATCAGAACCAAAAAGAGTGGCTCTACAGGTTCAGTGTTCCAGTCCAACTTCACCCAAATCTTAAGTATTGTTAACGGGGCCCGCGGATGGATTGTAAAGGTGCAGGATAAAAACCACTCCAGGAGGGAATAATGTTAATCCTTCTTTAATGAAGATAACCGAACAGGAGTACAGATGGGTGGTTTAGGTGTTCTAACGCCAATGCAGACGAACTTTATACGTCCACACCAGAGTCAACGAGCATCCAACAGCAAAACAGTCCCACCACCAAAACATTCCCCTGGAACACACACCCACTGCATGCAGAGTTCCGTTAACAAGATAAATGCACAGTAACGCACCTAAACTCAGATTGACCTGACAAGCATGGAAAATAGTGGTGGCATAAGCAGAAACATACAAGTACTACAGTATTAGATATTATAGAATCATTAAAGGGTAACCCTGCCAGGACTTTTTTTTGTTTGTTTGTTTTTTGCATTTGCTAATCTGTGCTAGAAGTTTGTTTGTTATTTTATTTTAGCTTACTCAGCTTGTGTCAACTTTGTCCAGTTTACATTGCTAAAGAAGGAATCAGTACGCTGATTTTTGATGCCAAGTTAAATGATAATACACGTATCTCTTCTTCTACTATTATCTCTTTTCTACTAATGGCCTTTGGCAGATGGAAAACCCACAAGTGGCGTAGATGTCAGCTCGTTCCATGGTCTGTCCGACAGGACACTCCAGGAGCTCAGGAGACCTGCGGTCCAGGCATTCAATTTCGAGGTAAGTGCGGCCACACACACACACACACACAAAACACTCTAAGACTCAAATCAGCGAAAACCTGGACCAGAGAGTCCAACACAGCTCTATAGTTTCAGTAATATGTCCTGGTCAACAGTGTTGAATGCTACAGCACTGCGGTTCTTCGACAGTGCAGATTTGGTTGTCATTGAACACTTTGACTAGGGCAATATCAGCACTGTGGTAACCATGGAAACCAGACTGAAAGATATCAAATCGGTTGGTTTTCGCTAGAAATATATTCAACTGTTGTAATGTTGCTGATAAAAGGAGGGTTGGGGACTGACCTGTAATCCTGCAGCTGCAACTTGTCCAGATTATTCTTTTTCTGTAGTGGTTTGATAACGGCTGTTTTCTTACGCCTGTGGAGAAATACCTGATGAGAGGAATGAGTTTATTGTTTGAATCAGGCACAATGACAGGCTGTGCGTGATTTTTTCACTGACATTTAATTTGAGTTGGAAATGAGACATATTATGCACAATTGATAGACAAAAAATGAGCTAACACACACCATTAGTGAATTAATGTCTAAGACTTCTACTAATGTTTCATGGAGACATTGACCATTATACAGTGTCAATAATGAGCATCCTGCTCCTCCATCTGCAGAAGCTCTTATCTGTGTGCACCATTACTTGTAACAATATACTTTGATCCAGAATAGTTTCAGTAAAAGCTCTTTGCTTTTCATCCACACTCACTGTAACATACTGTGGGCAAAAATGTTATACCTAAAGGAAAAGTTGTTCTACAGACATTTGGCTCCTCACTTATAAAATAATCAAAAATTGTCTTGAGCTTTAGTCAGGTTTGGCAGGGAATAATTATAATATTTGCTAAAGGCAATTATCAATAAAACTAGTTGTTTAGATCAAAAGTACCAAGTCCAGATATTATTGTTACCATGGAAAAAATAGTCAAAGAGTTCAGTCTCCTGCCTGATAAGGCAGAGGTTTTAAAATAACAGATGATGGTATAGATCCAGTGTTATCTGAAACCAAAGCTTCAATGAACACAGTCAACATCTCTCAAAGATACAAAAGTTTGTTAACAAAACAAATTCAACTTTACAGTTAAAACGTTTTATTCAACCAACTCAGGTACTAACACACAACTAAACCTAAGGGGGGAAATAATAATTAATAATTAAATGTTTGATTTAGTGTTTAATCAATCTTAACAATGAACCATATTAGGCTTAATTGTGATTTTATACACATTTCATTTATTACAAAAACAAACTTAACATAGTCAGATATTTAAATTCTTAACTTCTTTAAATACTTATGTCAGCTCCAAGATATTTGGATGAGATCAGAATACAAACTGATTTCACGTTTTATTAGTTTAAGTTAAATAGATTATTTACAGTACATGGTTCATATTTATCTTACAAATATACTGAAGCATGAAACTATAAAATGTTTGATAATACTAAAATGGTTTTACAGTGCTGATGACCACTAGCACTTGATCTATCTTTGCTTTCTACCTTTCACTACATTCATGTTTATTTTAGTAAAATTCACAAATTACTGATAAAAATAATCCATTCAATCTCCATATTTTGTTCCCACAGCCGTTTCTTGCCGAAAGCTGGACGGTGGGCAGGCAGACGTTGAGGTTTGTCTCAAGCTTGCCAGCCCCATGCCTGTTCTCACTCAGCTGTGCCATCTTCCATGTCAAGATGACTGTCAGCTCAGTAGCTGGTCCAAGTTTTCTACCTGCACAGCTGACTGTGTGGGCGTCAGAACCCGCAAGAGGATACTAGTAGGTCAGTACCAGACACTTGTGTCATACAGCTGAAACCTAAAAGTTATACATTTTAAATGTGACTTATAATCTTTTTTTGTTAATGTCTGACAATTAATGAGATGTTTTCTGATCTAGGTCAGTTGGATTATCAAAGTAATTTTTAATTGCTAAACACCAGATTAATTAGAGAGACAGAGACAGATGCTTCTAAAATATTTCTTCCAATTTAAATGTTTATACATTAGGAAGACCATGCATTTTAAAAGTTTGAGAAAACCTAAATGGTGATGACATGGATGGGACTGAAACACTGACAGAAAGAACTGGACTGAGCTGTGCCAACAGCGGGCTCTGGATGTTGATGGCAGTTGATTTAATTTAGCATAGCTTTGTCATCTTGACACATTTCTTATTCCAGTCTTGACTATGATCATTAAAATTCTACCTACTGATTACTGAAGGTGTATGTTGGGGTGTGTGTGTGTGTGTGTTTGCGTGTCTTATTTTGATGTGCATCAACCAATCAGAGTCAAAACTACACCTACTGATTTATTTCAGAAAGACTCAAGAAGTAAAATCTACCAGGCCATATTCTACTTTTAAGACAGAGTCATTTCTTTCATATGAAGTGTTTTTCCTTTTCTTTTTCCTTTTTTTTTTTTTTACATTTGGTCCTCACTTCTTGTCAGTTGGTGACGGTAATGTTCCAACCACCATTAAACAAAAAGTAGTAGAAGAAGAACCAATCACAGTCTCTAGAAGAAGGCGTCTCTCCCAGCGATGGGGTCACCCTCACCTTCTTACCAGGATGGAAATGGGCAAAACCTGATTTGGTTTCACCGGTTCTGTCAGGAGAAATTGGCCAAAATTCAAACACACTGTTGTAAGAAGCAAAAATGTTTGACCCTATTATACAGTTTAAAGACAACTCACTCTGCAAAGACAATGGAAATACATGTATCATTATTTTCTGTTTATTAAAGATAAATGATTGTGGTTTTGACTTAAAACAGAAAAGATTTAGTCTGATTTAATATCAGATAGTGGGGGAAAAAAAAGTTTTTGAATATTTATTTATTTTTTGTCAAAGTAATCAAGACAACACAGCTTTTCTAAACCTAGCCATTCCTATTTTTCTTATTATTTTCAGGAAAAAGCAAAAAGCGTGATCAGTGCAAAAACAACCAGATGTATCCTCTGAGTGAGACGCAGTACTGTCCATGTAATAAATACAACGCCCAGCCTGTGGGCAACTGGTCAGACTGTATTATCCCTGAGGGCAGTCGCATGGAGAGCCAGCCTGGTGTGAGGGTGCAGGGAGACATGAAGGAGTGTGGCCAAGGATATCGCTACCAAGCCATGGTGTGCTATGACCAGGACAACCGCATAGTGGAAACGTCTCGCTGCAACAGTCATGGTGGGTTTTTTATGGATAAACTTCTACAACAAAAACGAAGTATGCTTCAGATATTAAACAGAAAGCTCATTTGGTGTATATCAAATGATTTCTCTGTAGAATTCTAATATGCTTTCTGCAGAGGACAGACGCTGCCTAACATCTTATGTGACTAATTGCAGGTTATATCGAGGAGGCTTGTATCATCCCCTGTCCATCTGACTGCAAATTAAGTGAATGGTCCAACTGGTCACGCTGTAGCAAGTCATGTGGCAGTGGGGTCAAAGTTCGCTCTAAGTGGCTCAGAGAAAAGCCATACAATGGTGGAAGACCTTGTCCCAAACTGGACCATGTGAACCAGGTGAACTGTGGGGTTTTATTGATACTTGATTTATTTGTAAAGGAACAGTTCATAAGGAGATTTTAGCCAGTGAACAACAGTGAAATATGTAATTAAAAAATGTAAAAGCACAATTACTTTTGAGCTATAAAATAGTCGATCAAATGACAGGAAAAAGTAACAAACACAAAATCATACAATATCCACAAATGAAATCAGTGCATATTGTCATATTTCATTAAAATGTCAAATTTATTTACTTTAGAACAATGATCTCATTTACACTTTTTGTCTTTATTCCTGTGCCAAATGGATTTCATCTCAAGGCTCAAGTGAGTACATTTGAAACTTTTTGATTTGTTTTGACTTTTTGGAAAGAAATTGTCATTATTTCTGAAAAGTTAATTTTACATTTAGCTGATGCCAAATGGATGACATGATCATTTTTGCAGTATATCTTGGTTCACTTGATTCTACTCAGAACTTGTTAAAGTTTCAGCCTGGTAACTGTGGTGTGTGTGTGTGTGTGTGTGTGTGTGTGTGTGTGTGTGTGTGTGTCAGGTGTATGAGGTGGTGCCCTGCGTCAGTGACTGTGGACAGTATGTCTGGGTGACAGAACCTTGGAGTGTATGGAAGGTCAGCAGTGTGGACCTGAAGAGTAACTGTGGTGAAGGTGTGCAGACCCGAAAGATCAGGTGAGATATGATCCAAGTTGTGTCACACACAGAAGATATTGTTTTTAAGAATTTGTTTTTGCTTTATCAGATTGCCTGCGATTATATATTTAGCATTAATGTGTTTGCGGAGTAAAATCATTACAATTTTTTTTGACAGTCATGCAGATTTATTGAAGAAAACAGTAAGCCCTGCCTCTGATGCTTAGATTTTGTAGAAACTCATTGCGTGTCATTTTGATCTTCCTGTGAACAGGTGTATGCTCAACACAATAGATGGCCCATCAGAGCAGGTGGAGGACTACCTCTGTGACCCAGAAGAGATGCCTCTGGGAGCCCGGAACAGTCGCCTGCCCTGCCCTGAGGACTGTGTGCTGTCAGACTGGGGAGCCTGGAGCGCATGTCCTCTGGTAGGAATGGCTTCAGATTTACTCTCACAGTTCTCTCATTCTTTACGTTAAGCATGGCCAGTTAGAGAGAGTAATCATTGATCAAGCTCTGTCTTTTTTTTTTTTTTTTTACATTTTTGTAATTAGAGAGGTATGTTAGAGGGTGTCTGGAGGGTGGAGTCTCACTGGGAAGAATCAGTGATAGATTTTAGTGCCAGTAACTTGTCTAAGTCTTAAACATTTTTTCAAAAAATTGTGTTATTTAAATGCTTCTTGCATAATGCTGTTACTGTTAGTAGTAAGGAGAGGCTGGAGTTATTTTGTGTAATTTCTCTGATTACAAACCAAAATATGCTTATTGCACAAAAGTTTATTTTGAGGTGATATTATCTTCAAGGAGACAGAATTATTGATTTATCCTCTCTATGTAAAGCATAGCACTTACGATCCATTTTTAAAACAGCAGACAGTGAGGAAGTCAGACTGTGCTGCTTCAACCTGCACATTTCTGTCAAACTGGATTCATGTTTGGTCAGCAAGTTGTTTGTTGTACCAAGTGGCCACAAAAATTAAAATAACAACTGGGAATTCCTCGTTCAGTGGGGTTCAGTGAAGGGTTGCCTTCATGGCAGAAGATGGGAAGTTCTGTGCAGATGTGCATCATGTATTTCTCATCCAGGATTCTTTCCTCTGCCTGTAGCCCTGCAGTGAGAACAGTACACGGGTCAGGGTTACTTTCCCACTCCGGAAGCCAGGAAAGGAGAAGAAATGTCCTCCGACTAAAGAAGCTGAACCGTGTAAACTCAACATCAACTGCTTTCACTACTCATACAACATCACAGGTGAGATGGATGAGCAGCCCGGTCAGCTCTGATCAGGATTACACTAATATTTTACTAATCCCATGTGTCCTCAGACTGGAGCACCTGTCAACTCAGTGACAGAGCTGTTTGTGGATATGGCCTCAAAACCCGCATGCTTGACTGTGTGCGAAGTGATGGAAAATCTGTAGACCTCAGTTTTTGTAAAGAGGTGAGACATGTGCCGCCAAACTTTGTCTTCAGACCATTTGTTTTTATCACTTTTAAGAGTTGATGAAACCCAATGATGTTTCATTGCAGCTGGGTCTAGAACGGAAGTGGCAGATGAATGCTTCATGTGTGGTGGAATGTCCTGTCAACTGCCAGCTGTCTGAATGGTCACCATGGTCGGAGTGTACACACACCTGTGGCTTGGCAGGTATGTCTGTCTGAGCCTGACTTTGAAATGTGCATTTTAAAACCCAGCTGACCATGTGGAAGTACTTTCTGTGTGATAGAACAGCTAAGAAACAAGGACTGTATGCTGGTCTACTATGGAGGAATTTTTCTGCCATGATCCAAGAGCACACATTTTCAGTTTGAAAACAGGATTTTATGTCTTTTGGTTTCAAAACTTTTAATACATTTGCTTACATTTTTATTTTGAAAGCAGGACTTCATATCTTTCTTCTCAAAACTTGTAATGCTTGTACTCAAAACTTCTCCTCGCGCTCAGACGAAGTCTCTGCTCAGACTCTGCTTTCTCATTCAGCTTGAATGTCAGAGTATTTTGGGACTTTTACTGTACATATAAACCAATTTTTCAGGGTGGTTTGATTCTACATCTGACACATTTATTACATTTGGACAGTAAGACTCAGGTGTACAAGTTTAAATGCATTGTGAATTTTCTATAATCTAAACATATATATTATATATTCTTATATATTTTCATACATCCATAATAAGATAAGATAAGATAAATCTTTATTGTCATTGTCACAAGAACAACGAAATTCAAAAGGTGCCATCAGTCAGTGCACATGCCCAAAAACAAAAAATAACTGTCTCACAATTCACACACAACGCAAGAATCAACAAACAACTGGCAAAAAAAAAAAAATAATAATAATAATATTTGCTTAAACATCTTTTAAAATGTTGCTTTGAAGCAACACTTTTTGTGTGACCCATAAGTTTCTGCCATATCTCTGGCTTGATATTTATCCACTTTTTCATCTGAAATGGTGGAACTCAATCAAATTGGTTGGTTTATTGGCAGAGACATAACTGTTGACCATAATATATGTATTTTAAATTGGTATATAGACAAATATATAGAGCACAGCCCCTGTCACTGAGGTTGATTGGGAAAAAAATGGTTCCTATTTGTTCTTGCAATTCTAAGGCCTCCCTAAGCCAACCTCTCAGACAGGATTGCACTGTGCCCTCCTTATTTCTGAGCAGATCAAGACTCAATACTTTTTCAGAGAAAATGATCAAACACTTCCATGCATCCATTCATCTATTTTCTAACACCTTGTCCCTAGTAGGGTCAGGAGGTGCTGGTGCCTATCTCCAGTGAACGTTTCGGGCGAGAGGCGGGGTTACCCTGGACAGTTCGCCAGTCTGTCGCAGATGATCAAACACTTGACATTCCCTAATTAATTTCCCAAAAGAAAGTAATTATTGGATTAGAAAATTGTTCACCAAATTCTTGTTTTAAAATTCTTTACATCATTGTTAGATCATCACCCTGCCCAGGAAAAAATTGCTAAAAATGATAATGTGGTTAATGCCAGTGATGATTGAATGGAAACTTCTGGTCAACATTTCTTTAAGGTGCACAGCTAGTTACTTTAATAAAAAAGTGTTGTAGATTCTGTGTGGTTAGGTGTTGACAAAAAGCTGCCTTTCTGAAGACACATTACACTTTTTTGGTGGTTCTAATTCTCCACATAATATGATCCACTGCACACATCAGGTACCTAATAGGCCAGAAAACACTCTGTGGCTAACCTCTCTTAAAGCGTGGAAAGCAGAAATGCTTTATGATGTGAGAAATGATAGTGTTACCGGAGAGGGATAAAAATGTCCTTGAATGTAATTCCATCAGATCAGGTCATTGATTGGTGGTCCATTACAAGAATGAGCATGGGGGCTTAGAGAGCACTCTGCTTTGCAGGGTTCCTTGGCAGCACCAGCAGCTAGAAGCTGTACCAGGAAATAATAAACCAATAGAAGCTTTAATTGGCAACTGTAATCTATCCCAAGGCGAGAGTGTGTTTTTCTCTTGGACTGAGAGCCAGCATGCTGGAGAAAGCGAGTACTCCCCCACGTTCCTGCTGCTATTTATTTTTATCTCTATTCTGGCTGGGAGGATGTTCCTCCCTAGAGGAGCCGTGTCTGTAAAAGAGCCATGAGCAGTTAGACACTTGATTTATTTATAGTTAATGAACAGAAAGCAGCTTTATTGTGTCATCATGTATAAAAATATAAGAAAATAAATGTTTTCTTCTTTTGGGTGAAATCGTTTCCGTGCATTGATAGCCTCAGCTAAAACTGGCACTGGCCAGTGTGTGTGTAGGCGTGCACACACACATGCACACCCATCTGCCTAACGCCAAGTAATCTGCAGCTGGAATAAGGATGGATGGGTGGATGGATGGATGGATGGATGGATGGATGGATGGATGGATGGATGGATGGATGGATGGATCCCTCGCTATCTTTTTTTGATGTCACATGGAACCATACACTTAAATTACAACTTTGTCTGTAGAATCTGCTAGCATTCTAACAAGCATCCTAACTCTTCCCATTGTTTCTTAGATTTACATTTTTTCAGAAAAGTGTCTTTACGATCATAAACAGACACAGATTCACTACTGTACTGATGTGTTTTCCTCTCTTTTAGGTACACTGTGGAGGACCCGAAGTGTAATTCAGGCCGCTCAAGGTGATGGCAGGCCGTGCCCGTCCCAGATGAAACAATGGAAGCCTTGTCTAGTAAAGCCATGCTACAGCTGGCGATACAGCGCCTGGTCAGACTGCAAGTCAGATGTAAGGGACTCCTCATCTTTTTGTCTCTTTGCATCAAGTTAGATAAACATTGTTGCAGGTTGTACTTGAAACACCCAAATGTAGATGATTTTAACTCCAGGAGCTGGAACACAACAAGCTGAAAAAGGAGGTAATTCAAAAAGACAAGCAAAACTGTCCCAACCGTTAGCCATGCAGTTTATTCAGGCTGTATCATATCAAATATACACAAACTCTTAAGTATTTTATTTGGATTCTATGTAAAAGATCAACACAAATTATATTGCAGAATTATGAAGAGCAATGATCATAAAATGTGGTTTTGAACATTTTTGTCAAGTTAAACATTGTCATTGTAGGGACGGTTAAACGAATATAAAGTGTTAATTTTTTGTAACATATTAAGTTTTACATATAGGATAAAAAGTTCACCTTTGACCTCATGTGAGATCTCTTAATTGTCATGTTTTAATGATTAATCATGAACATCAATTTGGCCTCACTTCCAGACACTTTTTGTGTTCGACGGTTCTGATCACCTATGTCTTCCTTTACTCCTTTAGTTAGGACAAAAACCTTCCAATTTTCAAATGTGTTGAAGACTAACAACTAATTGTCTAGATTAAATGAGCTGCTGAAGCTCCAGAATGTGAAGCTGTGGTAACTTTTTTAAGAGGTTCCTCTGTTGTGTGTTTGATCAGGCTGCGAGGTGTGGGGAAGGCATGCGCTTCAGGAACGTGTCCTGCTTTGTGTCCGATGGTTCCGGTCAGCAGGACAGCAGCGTTGTTGATGATGAGCTATGTGGAGATGTGGAACTTTCAGTGAATGGAGACAGACTAATTATTCTGCAGGAGCTTTGTACTGTCCCCTGCCCAGGTACACTAACCACACTGATAACAAGATGACTCTAACAACTCTGTGTGTCGACATTAAAGCAATACTTTGAAGTTCAACTCAATTTAAAAACAGGAACTTGAAGTATATACTGTGTGTTATCTATAGTGTAAATAATAAAGAAACATTAATTCATGTTTTCCCATATCAAAACTTATCCAAAGGTATTTAGTACGCCTATAGTGTCATTTTGAGTGCTTAGAAAGACTGAAAAGGTGCTAAATAAGTTCATTCCCAAAACATTTTAATGGAAGTCATTTGACTTTGATAATAAATATGCACAGTAGAAAATGAGAAACAAAACACAAATATTGGTTTAGTAAAGAAAATGTAGCTCTTCCACACATATTCAAAGTACACACTTTTTCCAAAATCGTTTGACCTTTTCCAAAAGATAGAAAATACTTGGATAAATCTGAAGTGACCAACTCTACACTGAAAACTGATTATTTAAGAAAGAGTTAGATTTTTCTGAAACCTTTTTATTCGTGATAAAAGCAAAAGCAATCAAATGCATTTCTGTTACCAGTATCGTCATGCATGAAAATAAGAAAACACTATAAAAAGGTGTTTAAACATAGACAACAATTTTCGAATTTGATCGCCAATCTCTAGTTTATAGAATGTAACATTATTCTATTTGTAAAAGCAAAATAGAGGCAATTTTTAATTTCTCAAAAATATTGTTCAAATCTTGTCTTGTAAACCCGGTGCTATCATATAAACAGCTGACACATTCATAACTTGAATATGATATTGTTACCCTTTTATTCTGCACTGATGTGATGGAAGGAACATAATTCTGTAGGTATATATAGTCATGATGCTCTTTTTCATGGCAGTTAAAAATCTGCAATTAAAAAACAGAGAATAAGAAACAGGAAACAGACAGTACCACTCTAAGGTTGGTCAATTTAAAAAACAAACATGAAGGTTTCCAACAATGCAACACATTTGATATTACGCAAATGAGTTTGACACTTGGTGAGCAGAATTAGAATCCTAAGTTAACTTACTAGCTAGATTTCTGTTCCTTGAAATGGTAACAAACACAAAGTAAGTAGCAGAAAATTTCTGCTGGAAACAGTTTAGCCATAATTAGCAACAACTGCACTTTCTATGTTTGTCATTCATTTTAAGGACATAAACCACCATTTCTGTGTTCTATGTTGTATATTACAGTTTTACTGTTTTTTTAACCTGGAAATGTAAACATTTTGTTTGTTTGTTTGCCTTGCTATAGGAGAATGCTACCTGACAGATTGGACTGTCTGGAGTCCATGTCAGTTAAGCTGTGTGAGTGGGGATGACCTTGGTTTTGGCTCTATCCAAGTTCGATCCAGAGCTGTAGTTGCTCAGGATCCTGAAAACCTGCTTGAGTGTCCTGAACAAGAACTGGAGGCACGGCCATGTGCAGGTCAGATTAACAGAGCTTTGGCATTCCTCAGACGCAGAGCAGAAAGAAAAACTTGCTTTAAACAGTTGATGATGAAATGCTAGTGTGGCTTACATGCCTGATTTGTTACATACAAGTATTGACTTCAAATGAAATATGTTTCAGAAACTTGACATTTCCATTTAAATACTATTTTTATAATAGACTTTATGTAATACTGTAATTTTCTGAGGCATTTAGTTTTGGATTCTTTTTGTCTGTCAGCCATAATTATTACCATGACAAAAAATTAAGGTTTGACATTTTTCACTCTATGTATGATGAATCTATACTTGTTTCACTTTCTGAAATACGTGATAAAATGTAGTATTCACATATTTTGAGATGCACTACTGTGAGGACAGTTTTGATAGTGAAGTTCATATGTGTGAGAAGGCAGACAAGGAAATATTCAACATATAATAGAAGAAAATGCAGATGTAGCCATTCAACCAGACCATGTGTCATCAGGCGGACAGTGTTTTGAATACAAGTGGAGGACTGGAACATGGAGAGGTTCGTCCCGTCATGTCTGGTGCCAGCGCTCTGATGGGATGAATGTCACAGGTAATACTCTGTATGCTCTGGTCATTTCAGACTGCTGATTGGTCCCAAATAAACACTCAGTGATTATCCAATAAAGCTGTAATGGCCAGCTATCAAGTGAAGAAATAACAGTAGGAGGAAGTTGTAGTACCAGAGAAAACTCACACAGTAGGAGCACCTACTCACTGCTGAGTGCAGCACTCTCGTACCTATTCACTGAAGGGCACTTGAGCATTGTGATGGTTTTCAAGGTCGTCAAGCTTTATTGTGCATTTGTTGGTCTTTCAGATATATTTTTAAACCAAAGCACTGTCTTGACTGACAACTCAAAAAACTATTTCGAAACTTTCTACTTCGAAAAGGCAACAAAAACCTGTCATAGTACAGACAAAACAAAGTTTCTTCATTTCTGGAACTTCCAGTGAAATTAACTAGAACTAGAAAATTTTTTATTATTCTTCATGAAAACCTTTCCAGAGCTTTCATCCGTCAGCATACCAGAAGCAGTTTACATTCAAGGCTCCTTCTGCTGAAACTTCAATATTTAAACTTGATTGATTTAGAGTTTATTGGTTTTTAGTCCAACAGTTTGCTGTTGAAATCAAGACTGAATCAACCTAAGCATTCAATAACCCAATAGAGATTAAGTATGCTGTCTAAAATATTCATGCACTCAGATATAACAAAGGACAGGACTACCATGACGACAACCACAAGGGAACACCAAACTGTATGTCCACTGGGTGCCTGGAAAATGTCACAGAAAAACCATGTAGGAATCAGAGCTCCTAAAGTAAGACAAGCCACAGAAAAATCACATCAAACAGATTATTGACAGAACATCTAAAGCACCAACTGGACTGACTTCCATAAAGGCTATGATCATAACCACACATAAAGACCACTAATGAACCACAAAGCATGTCAGTTTGACCTCTTACATTCTGCTTTGCAGGTGGTTGTCTGGCAGCAGCCAAGCCAATGGCGGATCGATCTTGTGAACCTCCTTGTACTAAACCATGGTCTTTGTGCACAGAGGTGGGTGTTGGAAAGAGCAATGAAAATTGTTTATATGTAATTGTCATAAACCAGTGAAGTGCAGAACCCAAATGCAGAGAGAAAACAGTAAGCAATATACAGTATATATATATATATATATATATACATATATATATATATGTATATGTGTGTGTGTGTGTGTGTGTAGCTGCCTTAAAATAAATTAAAAAGAAAAACAAAAGCCCAGTGATGAATCCAAAATGTTCCATCATGAGTGGGACTAATTGACTGGTTGCAACACAGGAGAATATGACAGCGAATTAGCTGACTGCAGTATATTTATGCAAGAGAGTTGATTGCTGAATACGGAGCAGTTGGTTGGTGAAAAGCAAAGACTGACAAATCGTAAAATAAAGGAAAACACAAAACCAAAGTCCCAAAGATGATAGTTTTTTTATTGGCTAAAAATAAGTATATATTTAATTTATTTACTCCAAATGCTGTCATCTCCAGAGTGTATTACATGCAAGGCACTTAAAAAATAAAACAGCTACAGTACTCTATTGAGAGAATTTGTCACGGACTGTTGGATCCTCCTGGCATCATGACTCCATTCTGTCTTAGAGAGTCAATAGTTAAGCCTGATTACTGACTTTATGCACACTGCTCTGTGATGCTTTAAACCCAGTTTTAGATTTAAAGATGAATGTCATAGTTCAAAAACTCTAAAATAACAAATAGACAGACACATCCATGGATATATTCCTGATTCCAAAAGCGTTACTGTGAGAAGGCATGAGAGGACAGAGCAGGAGAAGGAGCCATCTTACTGCCCTGTCTGTGGACAATAGGACAGAGAGGAACTGCTTCCAGATTTCACCTGTGTTCAGAAGCAGCAGAATGAAACTCTTAGAATCTTCCTGCTGAAAATGAATGTCACAACTTTAGCTGATTTCAAAACAACTTAATATTATTCTAGGGGTTTATGCTCTGCCACAAGTTTGGAGCCCATGAAGTGTTTCCATTTAGTGGAGGCTCAGGTTGCAGACCTGTCACCTGATGGTGTTGTTTTCTGTGGTTAATCCTCGTGGCAGTCCTGCCCTCTGTTATCCCCTCTGTGTTTGGCGCTATACTTATGTGAGCTGACAGTATCACAGAGTGCCATGTGCTGCAATAGCCAGTGGGAGTGGATCACGTCAGGTCCTGACCCATTCCTGTCCCGCTCCTGTCTTGTTCTTACACCCCCCCCTCCTCTCTTCTGGCCCCCTCCTGGTCCCTTCCTGCTCTTAAGCTGTTACTTCACTGTGGCTTGAGCAGTGAAAATTTAAACAGTAATGTTCATTACGTTGCTGTAGAAATTGCATTAATGCTGTTTGTTTAAGAAAATAATGACACTCTGAGAAGAACTGCTTAACTTAAATTCTAAATGAGAGTCAGGATCAGTGAACAGTCTCTGTTTCCTCTCTGTCAGCTCTGCAGCGAAACAAGCTGTTGTTTGCACAACAAGGATTTCTGAGGGTGAGATTTCCTTTGGAGATTATCAGGTGCTTGGAACTCCCTGCAGTGCAATTTGCAAAGTTGGGGAGAAGAGGAAGGCAGATTTGGTTTTAATGCCTTTGCTGACACACAGACAGCAGAGTCACATTAGTCAAAAGAAAACCCCTGAAGCAAAGAAGTAAAGGAAAAGTTTAGTGAAATAATATTCTTTATTTTGCATAATAAGTTTTGTGTCACTTAGGATACTGTATATATCCTAAGTACATGACTAAAATGTATTTAAAATATTTGTTAAAAGAGAAATGTAACATTTAAAATAGTTTGTGAGACTCTTAAAAATAAAAGCATCAAACTTATCCCAGCTGCATTTTACCCGTCTTACATCACATTCTACAGTTTTTTTTTGTTTGTTTTTTTTATCCTCTCCAGGGTGTCTTTTTGTGGACTCTAGTGTCCCTTATATGAAAGTAGGCTGACAGGAAAGGGGGAAGGAGAGGGAGGAAGACCTGCGGCAAATGTCGCCGGGTCTGGGAATCGAACCCACGACAGCTGCGTTGAGGACTCAAGGCCTCCAAACATGGGTCGCGCTATCTGCTATGAATAATGGATCTGACTTTAGACTGTAAATGCTGTCAGACATCAAGCAATGGTTTTAGGATTATTAATATGTTTTAGAGGGTTTTTTGTGTTTACTGCTGATTGTTTCAGCTCCCTTGTGACTGTAAATGCTTGATAAAGCATTGTTTTGTTGTAAAACCTTCACTGCTTGCTGTTTTAGGCAGGTGTGTGTGGCTGTGAAGAGGGCTACACTGAAGTGATGACATCTGACGGTGGGTTGGATCAGTGTACTGTCATCCCAGTGCTGGAGATCCCAACTGCAAGTGACAACAAAGCTGACGTGAAGACCATCCGAGCTTACAACCCCGTCCAGCCTGCAGCCAGCGCCCCGGGCAGAGCAGGGAGAACCTGGTTCCTGCAGCCCTTTGGTCCAGGTAAGACACTCTGGAAGGCTGGTTCTATACCTCAGACAACCTCAGGTACATTTCCATGCAAATATCTAAGCATGTTTCTGTTACCTGGGTTGAAGTGAAGATACTTGTTTGCATCACGAGATCAGCAGGTTAGTGTACAACATGCAGCAAACAGACTTAACAACTTGAAAGAGACAAAATAGAGAATATATCTTT
Source organism: Xiphophorus couchianus (assembly GCF_001444195.1). Classification (NCBI taxonomy): domain Eukaryota; kingdom Metazoa; phylum Chordata; class Actinopteri; order Cyprinodontiformes; family Poeciliidae; genus Xiphophorus; species Xiphophorus couchianus. Next base: position 27,501,139 of record NC_040240.1, read on the forward strand.
AGGCATTAATTTTAGTTGTGTATGTGATGTGTTGTCATTTGTTTATTTATGTGGGTTTTCCTGATGAAATAGTTTTTATCTCCATTACAATGCTTTGAAATATTTTGTACTGACTTAAAATCACAAGACTTATAGGCAATGGAATATTTTATTCTGAGCTTGATTTGTTTGTTGGTTTGTATTTTTTTTGTGTGTTTATCCACTCTATGCATGTTTTTAAACTTTGATTAGTTCTAGAATGTGTAATATCATGTTGTTTATGAATTCCAAAATTTTACATTTTATTAGGCCTTTCTTTATTGCATAAGATCCACTGAGATTAATCAAACTGGTTTCCAAGGGAGACCCGTTCTATATACTAGCAGTAACATTTGTTTTGAGAGTTGATATTGAAATTACAAGATGCATTTTGATTCTCACTTTTACTAACTTTACTAACTTTTACTAACAGAGTTAGAGCTGTACTGCCTCTTGTAGGCCAGAAAATGAACTGCAATAGTAAATATATAGCACTCAGTTCTGTGAAGAATTATCCTTTCTCCATTTAGGTTCTAAGTGTATAAGGTTGAAGAAGAGTCAGTGAGTTGAATTCATGAATTCCATTTATCAATACCAAAATACAGCTGGACCATTGTTCATGCTATTTTTATGAGCTAGCAGAACAAAATGACGTCTAACAACAGTTCACAGTTCTCCTTGTTGGCCTCTATCTAAGCTACGCCCTAAAGAGGGCATCCCTAGCCGCAAAGCTAATGTTAAAGGTTAGCCGCAAAGCTAATGTTAAAGGTAACATTAGCTTTGCGGCTGTGTGTCGTGTGGGCGTGGGTGTGTGTGTGTGTGTGTGTATATATTTATATACAGTACCAAACATTTACAAATGACTTTTGACATACATGTGGCTTCTTTTGATTTTACGCATAGAAGCTCTATTGATTTTAGATTAAAAGATGGAATACAGCTTCTGTTTTTTTTCTATTTTTGAAACATGATCAGAAATGCTGTTTTGGTTCATTAAACTTTTTTATTATACACACACAGAAGGAAATAATATCATGCAGACCACAGCAATGTAAATGAACACAAATAATGTGTGTGTGTGTGTTTGTGTGTGTGACTCTCTGTGCAGATGGGACCCTGAAGACTTGGGTGTACGGCGTTGCAGCAGGAGTGTTTGTTTTACTCGTCTTTATCATTTCAATGACATACTTAGCCTGGTAACGTACCAAACCCTTAACAATTATTGTCAATTATTGTTTCACATTCATCATTTTTTTCATAGCCTGTGTTGCCATTTATCAGCACTGAGTGATGTGATGGAGCTGACCATAAAGAAAAGTGTTTTAATGAACAAGTTGGAGGACATATGTGGTTTTGATAATGTATGTAGGATTTTTTATAACTTCATTATCTCAATATATATATTTCAAATTGAATTCTCCAGCAATTAATGTGACAACTATTAACACAAATCCCTGCTGTAGCAAAATCTGGCATCTAAAAAGTGCCACTTAGTGTGCCACCTCCAAGCAAACAGAACTATTATTCTAACTGTCATGGTGACCAACAAATCTCACCTCAGGAGGCAGCATGTTCCAATATGAACTGGCCATAAATACGGCTGTTTCTCTGAGGCAATTAGTTCTGAACAGATGTAGTTTAAAAGTAACAACATGAGCGTGTCTCGTACTAAAATCAACAGAACTTTAAAGCCATGTTGTTAGGAAAAGGCTGTAGAGACGGTAAATCTTTTTGTTGATTACTTGCTTCAGGCCATGTTTTTCCTCCACTGATGCACTTTGTGTCAAACTCTGTCAAATTTGCTCTTTTTGATTAATAGGTCAGTGTTAAGTGGCTTAACAAAGAAAAATCATTCCACTGACTATCGTCAGGATTTTAAACAGAAGAAAATATCAGAGACCTTCAGAAATCCTGGCAAGTTATAAATTAAAATCACTCAAATTATATTAGAAAAAAATCTGTCTGATTGGCAACAAATTACAGCTCAACGTTTGGCTATGAAGCACATTAAAACCACTGAAAACCCACCGCATGAAAGTGCTGGTAATTTCATTTCTGTTAATCTATGTGAATAAAAGTTAAACAGCACACAGAGCATTTGTCTTGACAGCCAAAGCTGAGTTCTCAATTTTAAGATTTGTTGTTTTTGCTTTATCCATCCATACATGGATAGATGGATAAAATAGAGCAATAGAACAATGACTACAATAATGTTTTAATTCAATTTTAAAAATTGTGCAACTCTAATTTTAAATGGTAAAATTAGAATTATTAAAATGAAAAATATGTAGGGAATGGTGTTTAACCACTGAATTAGTTTAACATGGTGTTTCACCACAGACTCCAACTATAGGAATCATCTAGTTGAAACCATTACTCTGGCAAACTAAATGGACTCCTCATGAGCAGAAATTAAAGCTCCATCACATCCCTGCTCAGTCTCATTCATTAATTTTATTCATTGGTTTTTTGAGTTTCTCATCATTTGTCCCTTTTGTTCCTCATTTTGCCTTCCTGTGTCGCCGCTCTCACACTGTGCTCAGTTATTGTGGTCGGTGCCTTTGCCGCAAGTCGAGGTCTGATTGTCCCTCAGACAGGACTTACTGGACGGAACCAAGCACCTGCACAGTGCTTTACACCTGCCCTGCCTGCCAGAAACTAGAACAAGATGAGTTCAATCGGCAGAGCCAGCTCCATCAGTGTGGTGCACCACTCCAGCAGCCGCCACCTTCACAGCTGGAGCACTCTCTGCCACCACCTCACTTTGAAACTCTTATCACTTAGTCAGGGACTCACTCACTCCCTGTTGCATCACTGCACAACCAAACAGCAGGTGCCTTAACACAGAACAGCTTTTGCCTCCCAGTGGATCCTGTCCTGTGGTGAGGTGAGCTGGACATCACACACTGCAAATGACCGCAGGGTCGTATTGCAGAGAGCTCTCTCCACATCACCACCACAGAAAGACAGAAGATTTATTCTCTAGAAACAGTTTTGCTGCAAATGGACAAAAACAAAAACAAACCTTTTTGTAACAGGTTTACATGAAAATAAAGTCTTTAGCAGAGAAACCCAGTGAAAGCAGCAGTTTACAAGCCCAGAATATTAATTAAAATGTATTTTTATAATAACATATATGAAAGTATTTTCAGTATTAAAGCACTTGAAAGGGAAAGGAGTGTAGTAAGTAATTCATCTAAAACCTCAACACAGGTTGTAGTTATTACTACTGTGGCACCATCTAGTGGTCATCCCTTTACATGACATTCTCATACAAAGTCATTTTGTTTATGTCAGCCTTAAAGCTGCAATGCTTCTGGGTTGAGGTCAGAGTGTCTAAGAAACAATTGTTGTTGTTTGTCCAATGTGCAGCAAAAAGCCAAAGAAGCCACAGCGACGGCAGATGAACAACAGACTGAAGCCTCTGACTCTGGCCTATGATGGAGACGCCGACATGTAGAAGTCTTCCTCCTTACAGACGTACTGTACAAAATTCTGTCCTTGCTGGGGATGCAGGGTTGCTGGTAATACCCGTTAATGTCAGGGTCACTACTGGGCATTGGTCAGCAAATATGCAGACTAAGTTTCTGACAGAAAAAGAAACCTCTGAGCTCAAGACACTATAACTCTGTGTTTATTAGCAGCTTTGATGTTTCCATTTTAACATTTTAAATGTAATTTTTTTTTTAAAGAGCCTTCATGACTTTACTATCTTCCTCTGGAAGTCTGCCTTTGCTTTTCTGACATCTACTACCACCAATTGCATTCAGACCATATTTAGTGGAGAGGAGGAAACCAGAAGACATTTGCTACAAAAGCACAAATACTCAGTCGTTAGTTGTTCATTTCTTAACAGCTTAGTTGCATGGTCTTTGCTCCACCTTTTCTCTTGGTCCTTCAAAGAACATTTTGTCTTCTCTTAGTCATTGCTTGATGGACGGAACTGAAAAGTAAAAATATCACCAACAAAAGGAAAGCGAGCCCAAAGGATCCTCGAGCTGCCATCATTCTGCCTGCCTCTCCCTTCTTATTTCCAGGCGTGATTTTGCACTATATTAGTGCAGCATGATATGTACTTATGTCTCGCTTTGCCATATGAAAACTGCCTCTCTCAATACAAGATGATGTACAACTCTTGTGCTAGAAATGTACAAAAATACCTTTTTGCTAACAGAACTTAACAATGTTTGATAATTTTTTTGTAATACCTCTTGTATGTTGTACAACAGAATTTTGTAAATAGATTTTTCAGTGATTTCACTTTGGCTATCTAATACACAATTTACTGCTCTATATCCAAAACTCTGTTGGAGCCTTTATTTGAGCTGGTAACTGTGACTTTACATTAGGATTTTTGACCATTTTAGGAAATTTAAGTTATAACAATAAAATGCCCTTACCCAGCTGAAACTACTAGACTAAAAATCTCTCACTAATCTATACATTTCTGATCAAAATCTTAAGAAAGGGCAACACTGTTTGCATTTTGTGCTGGTGGTTTGTAACCAGGTTGTCAGCTGGTTTCTAAATGCAAAAAAAAAAAAAAAAAAAAAACAGGAGCAAGAGAAAAAACAAGCAATAGAACATTTTATTGAATACATAGGAAGTTGCTCCACTCATATCAGACTTTTTAAACATTCGTACATCCCCAAAAGATTTCTGTGGGAGTCCATTCAGGATAATGTGCAGGATGATCCAGGATGATCCAAACGAGGCTCTAAAGACAACAAGCTGCTTTCTCAGGTAGCAGATGGATGAAACCCCGACCCTTCTGGTCATACTGACCGTTTAATGACTCTAGAGCTGTCTTCACCCAGCTATATGAAGAACTGCTCATTCACATTGGAAGCCATCAGGTCAATCTAGTAATTTTTATTCTCATCAGAAAATGTTAAGATATTCAGGCTTTCAATGGGCTGGCAAATCTAAATGGTCAAGTTAGTAGTGTGGGCTTTGAAGACTTTTATTTTGTTCTTTAAGGCCATCTCTCAGAAGTCGTCTTTATGATGCTGAACTGCAGTCAGAATTAGTGAGGACCTTTATTTGAGAAGGATTAGCTTGTGTCTTCACAGACAACAGAACATCCAGCTCATTGCAGGTGAAACCTCTTTAGGTCTACCTTTAGACATTTTCATCCCGTAGCGTTTTAGAGGCTTATAATGAATCTCTTATTACATCCAGCTTCAGCAGTCATGTCACTTTGTGAGACAAACTTGCTTGCGCAGCTCAACAATCCTGCCACATCCAAAGACAGAACATCTTCCTACTTTTGTCTTTCTGACAAAAGCAGGAATACTTTTGTCAGGACGGAACTGAAAAGTAGGAATACTTTTGTGAGGGGAACTTGACAATGTAATGAAAATGACATGAAATACCCAGATTTTAACTGTTTGAGGCAGGTCTGAACAGGATCTTAAACTTTTGATCATCTGACAATTAGGTCTGTTTGAGAGCTTAAATGCAAATTTACCTCTTTTGCCCACAATGGTTGATGATAACATGTTGGGCAAATTCTATTATTTGCTCACAATAAAAAGTCTCTTGCTTCTGTGTTTTAATGTTGCATATTGCTGCTCTTACAGGGCCATCATTCACCTTTGCATGAAATGTGAATACTTCAAAATTCTTTCTTAATGTTTTAACCAGAAATGGATTCCAGTTTCAGTTTTCACAAGTTGTTTTTCTTTTCTTCATTTTGTTTTTAGAAACATAGTTGTTTATCTTTAATTACCTTTTCTGCTATTTAAAGGAGACCCATTATGCAAAATGTACTTTTTGATTCCTGCTACTGGAATCACAATCTGCTACTGACGTGGATAGTAACACTTTATTTGCATAAAAGTGACAGCAATAAAACAGCTCATTCTGAAAGGAGTTCAAAGTAGGCAGAACTAAACAGGTGAAATATCATTGTCTTAAAAGGATTTTGTGCAAAAAATGTAAAGAACATTGTCTGTTTCACCCATAGATCAATGCTTCTCTATTCCACTGCCCTGTGTGTTTTACATGCATCTTTGTTCCAAAACACCTGATTCAAATGATAGCATGACCTCCTCTGCATGTCATCCAGAGCTGCAGAAGCCTGTTTATCACCTACTTATTCCAGTCAGGTATGTGGCAGAAGGGAAACACCTATAGCATGTGGGGCTGGGTCTCTGAGGACCAGGACTAAGAAACACTGCCACACACCCATCCTATGTTGTTTAAAGGGAAGCATATTAGGTTCTCTCAACCATCTTTTTCCCACTTTGTACTTTGAATAAATACCCATTTATACTTCAATCTGCATTTATAATCTGTCTTTCAAAGAAATGAATGCATTTAGCGCAACATTTTGTATGAAAAGACAGACTTTACAGTTTGTAGTAGTAAACTGATAAATGACTGAAGCCCAGTTGCAGGTGTTTAAAAAAATGGAAACACTGGATGTTAATGGAGGGGTGTTGTTCTGGTATTATTCATCTTGTATCAAAGACAGTGTAACCTACAGAAAGCCTTTATGGGAGGGTTTATTGTTAATCTCTGAGATCCTTCAGTAGACAGAGTGGTAATTAATTAAAAATAACATGTTGAACATGTTTTTTTTCTCTTCCAAATGACAGTGCCCTTAATTTTAAACAATAGTTTTAAAATACGACTCTTTGCATTCCAAATGGTCATCCCCAAATACTCCAGTAATCCAAAATATAACAAGTCTCTTCGAGGTGGTAGGAAGGATTTTATTGTTTTGTGGAATGTGTACATGGAATGTTTAATTTATTTTTTTCTAAGCTTATTATTTGTAAATACTGGTTTTATTCTTAATTTTATTTATTACTAATGTAACACAATGTTTCTTTTTGTACTGCACAACATGTTTCACATGAAGGCAATTGAAAGACAAAACAGGAGTGAATGTGGTTGTAAAAGTGAAAAAGCTACCTTGTAAAAAGTTGCTTCTAAACTTCTCTTTCCTACTGTTTCTTTATATGTATTTGATTACCTGCTGATAATAAACAATCAAAAATATGTTCTGTTATCTTTGAGGTGGATTCAGTCAAACATAATTATGAACTGACATTTACTAGATTTCACAAGCACACCAATTGACCCATAACCATAAACCTTTTACCTCTTCATATTCATACACGATACAGCATTTCATCTGCAAGGAAATATGCAAAGTAATGAAGCAGTGCCCAAGTCAGTCCATTTACAATACAGTCCAAATCGATAGTCAAAGTCCAGCCAAGATTACAATAGCACAATTCAGTAACAAGGCATTTCAACGTGCTTTACTCAATGCAGTAATTAATTATAAAATAGAAATGAAAATGACATTTTTTCAAATGCTTTCATCAAGCAGATATACATCAAATATATTGATCAACGCTCCACTGACTAGGAATCAAAAGCAACTCTAAACAGGTGGAGTTTTAGCCTTGATATAATGCAACTCAGTGTTTCAGCAGTTTTACAGTTTTCTAGGAGTTTGTTCCAGATTGTAGCAGCATAGAAAAAGAATGCGGCTTCTCTGTGTTTGGTTCTGGTTCTGAGGAGCAGAGCAGACCAGAACCAGAAGACCTGAGTGGTCTAGGAGGTGATAGTGGAAGGTAAGCGGGAGGACGTTAGAAGTGGGGTGATGTTCTCTGTTGGTTTTAGTGAGAAGTGAGCAGCAGCGTTCTGGATCAGCTGTCTGATTTTCTTAGACAGTCCTGTGAAAATACTGCTGCAGTGATCAATAGACGCATGAATGAGTTTTTATTGGTCTAAAGAAAGACTTTCTAAAGAATAATTTCCAGGTGTTTATTACTCCTAAAAATATTCTTTAGGCGTGACCCGAACCAGTCCAGTACTGTAGCAGAGAGTCCGACCCAACTCTCCAGTAACTTCAGTTTAACAGTCAACAGTTGACACACCTCTTTCCTTGTTTTTAGCTGAATTTCAATGACTGGTTATGTCTTCAAACACCAGCCTGGCTGCACCTGAAATGGATGTTCTGTTTGCAGAAACAGGTTTAGGTAAGACAAACATTGTTTCCCAAAAAACGGAATTTTTGTATAAGACCTCATAACATTGTGGTTGATCTGAACGAAACAGTCTTGTAATTTGCGTGCATGAAAAAACGTGGATAGCCCACCAGAGCTGGTCCTGTAGATCACAATATCAGTGATCTTCATTTCTGCTTTTAAAAGCATTGAAAATAATATTTTGATGTTTTCTTTCTGATTTTTTTTGGACAGTGTTCTGTCCTACTGTACAACATTTGTAGCTGTCTGAGAGCCAGAAGGGAACCTGACAGTCTTGTGTTTAATTTTGTGTTTTACTTATTTGGTCAGACAATGATGCAAGCTGCATTGAGACTGAATTGATGACTTTTTTTACATAATCAGATATTTGATTTAATTTTGTAACATATCATAACAGCAATGAAATAACAATATAATGTAAATTTGTGTTTCTACAGTGTTTTACAAAGTGTCCTTAGCATATTGCATCAAAATTCTGAATCTTTTCAAGGGACTTAATTTTGTAGAATATGGGTGTTTTTAATAACTGAGAAGTGTTGTCCATTTAAAGCAAACTGATTCAATTTCCCCCTTAGTACAGGAGGGGTTAGGTTATAAAATATTGTTTGTATAAATCATACTTTACTGTTCTATTTATCAACTGTAAATGTAGAGCAGAGAAAAGAAAGGCTGAAGGTGTATGGAGTCTACAATAATATAATACACCAATAGATGTCACTAAAACACTGCTCAACTTCCCAGCTTCTTATCTATCCATTGGAAGATATCCACCCAATGGCAGAGCCACTTTATTAACAGTCTAACATTGTTCCATATGTAAACAGTCAAGTGTAAACATTAAAGTAAATATTCATATTTGTTTGATTTTGATTAACGTTTTTGGGGATAGGACTTTAGATATTTTGTACGTTTTTGACTAAGACCACAGTTTGCCTTAAACTTCTACTTCTCATCTAGAAGTGGAATTAGATAAGGAGAGAGTGCTTTGCTGGAGAGGGATGGGTCAGTGGATATTAACCTTTGTCAAAGAATCCTTGCTCAAAACACAAGAAGCTGGAACACAGTGCTTCAACATTCAGACAGTCCAGGCCTCTGCCAGTGTTCCCATACTGTGCTGTTGGCTTCTCCCTGCTGCACTAACTCTGTCCTGATGTGTGTGCAGACAATCACATCTGATTATTTCATTCTTATGTTGGTTAAATTGCTGTCCTCTGCTTGTTTAAATAATGTAATTACCTTTATCATTGGAGTCCATGATTATGATCAGATGTTTGGGAAGTGAAACACAGACCGGCTACATGGTTTTAGTCGTCTCATTTAATCAACGCTTCACGTAATCATGTCTCTGTCTTCCAATTAAGTTTCATCTACCAAGAAAAGGATGTCCTACAGGCTGTGCTAATCAGTTAAAGTCATGTTATGAGACAGGTGACTTTACCACAACCTCAAAGACACAGAAAAAAAGAAATATTCAGCTGATGGTGGAGAAATCCATTTTATTCTGGACCAACAAATGGAAAACCATTTTCTTTCTCTGTAGATAGAACTAGTCTTCACATCTGCCTTTACGTGGACTAACATTTTATTTAATTTTCAATGTAATTTTTTTTAGAAATGCATCTCTTTACTGTAAGTACTATATTTGCTGACATTTAACAATGGCAGTAACTTTTACCTTTATTTGGTTTAGAATTTATTGAACATGACTGTACTTTTTACCACTGGAAAGGAATTAGCTATATGCTCATCTCAATTTAAATCTATTTATATTTTACTGACTAAGACTCAGCCTTTTTGTTTATATGATTTGAATGTTTTGTTAGTGTAACAAAACTGGAATGTTTTACTTAACATGCATGTAGATTTGCATAAACATGTCATTTAAAGATTGACATCTTTAATTGTCAATCTTTAAGATGGACTGTATCCATCTTAGAGCAACTTGAACGGGTCAGTGGTTAATTTGACCTGAGCTCTAAAGGTCAGCCAGGTTAAATTAAAGATATGGCCAGCAAGTAACCACTGCTTTGCAGCCTTTATAAATACTTTAAAGTGCTCAACATCAGAGACCAAGATACTTTTTTAACCATGCTTTGCTTAAACAAACAGGATCCAACAATTTTACTTTTAGAAAAAAGTCAGCAGGCATCACTGGGCTCACTTTATATCTTTAAGTGGCCCTCAGTTAAATTCATTTCAAAAATATTGTATGTATCCCAGAGGGAAGTTGTAACATGGGAGAAATGATCCTCCATGGGTGTTAATTTGAACCAATTTGAATAATTAACTGAGCATACTGTAGTGGTCGATAACTAGTATCAGTTGGAATGTATATTTAATTGAATTCAAATGATTTTTTGTAAAATGCCTCAACATGACATTTAGTGTTAACTGGTCCTATTTACATAAACAGAAATAAATTGGTCTGTATTTGGATTGTTTTGGGTTGTGATTACTTTTGGTTCTCATGTTTTACTCAATTTAAGATTCTGTGTTCTTAGTTTGCTCCATTTATGGGTTCACTTAGACTCAATACTCTTGATTTGATTCAGTTGATCGTTTTGTGTCTTGTTCGGATCCCTTTGTATTCATCTCTTTATTTCTTAGTCAATTTTTCTCAGTTCCTCAGAACGAAACGAAGAATAAGAGGAGCTGATGAATGGATGATGAATGACTCAAAATTCAAAGAAAGTAGTATGACAAGGCACATGAGAGGAAAATAACATAAACTAACTGTGTGAGGAACTTAAAACAGAAAATGTTCCAAATGCTAGGTGAATTTCAAACCTTAAATTAAGCTATTAAAATATTAAAATAAAGATTGGGCTATTGTGTTGTTTAAGCACTTTTTAAAATAAAATTATTTCACTTTAGAAAGTGTTAAAAATTTATAATCTTATCTCATAATTTGACCTTTCATCTGCTGTTAGAAGATCAAATTCCATTATATTAAAACTTAAAAGTGGAATAGATTTCTTATATAAGAGCCAGTTTTGAAAATCTTTCTAAAAATAACAATGAAGTTGAAGATGCAAAAATTTCAATCACAAAATGCATAGGAACTGATATCTATATTGAATTTCTTTTGCAGAAAGTCATTACAGGGAAATCTTCAGACATAGTTTGGAATTTCTTAATTTTTTTGTGAGAGAAAGGTTTTTGTTTCTTATTTTTTGATTTTTAAACAAATGTTTTCTTGTCAGGGGGAGAAAATTGATGTCAGAGTGTTCCTTAGAAATGTATTATTACAGTTTTTGTCTCTACATCCACTCATAATCAGACATGGTTCTTATTTAGTAATAGCTAAATATTTAATCATACCTTTAATTAGCTGAATCATAAGGAATTGCCTTTAGGACTGTATTTTGGTTCTCATGTTTTACTCAATTTAAAACTAAATTAAATGTTAGTTTTAGTGTGTATTTTTCTTTTTTGACAAAATCATCATATTATACAATGGAAAATGTTTACAGACAAATTGAAAATTTTCAAATGTTCACTATGGAAGCTCTGTCTCGTCACAAAAAATGTAAAGTATTGAAATAATTTTTGTTTCATAATAAAACACATTTGAACAACAAAATATCTCCAGCAATGACTTTGGAAAGCAAAAACATTGTGCTTTTAAAATTATTATTTTTTGTTGTATTTGTGTTTTTTAGCAGCACAAATGCCTAAACAGTGACCAGTCGGCCATTCTGGTTGTCAAAGTTGCATTGCAGGCGCATACTGTCCCAATTCTCAAGTTTTTGCATGCTTGTAACCTGCACACTAGAACCCTTATGTTCACTTTGACTGAGTCCACACTTCACAGAGGGACATAGGGTGCAGTGTGAGTACTGGGACCAGACCACGTCCAAGTCCCTATTCAGCTGCACTCTGTTCTGTTGAGGAGACACATCTGGTCCTGGTTTCCCCTGCAGCTTTAAGCAGGTCTGTTTACATCTTTGCTTTCTGGATCTTGTGCTGTGGACTCATGACTCGTGATTCCATTGTGCCCTCCATGTTTCAGTTGTCTGTAAGTTCTGGACTTCTCTCTTAAAAAATAAGAAAAAAACATACTTTGTGGTAGGAAAGCCTTTTTCTTCACTGCATATGGTTTCACAACAAACAAAACATGACAGCCTTACATGTTCCTACAAATAGCTGAGCATGTGAATAATTGTTCAACAGAAAGACATCATGTGGTAGATAACTGTTGTTGAATGCATGCATTTGGTTAACCTTGTCAGTTATTCTGAGTTACCAGTTATCCCGATGGTGCTGCTGACCTGCCTCACCAGTGGTTCTTAAAAAACAGTTTATGTATACCATACTGTTTGACCATGCAGGGGTGTGCTGCAGTTTTCAGTGACCTACAGTGGGGGCAGTGCAGTGCTGGTCTCTGACATGGGCAACATGGACGTGTTGTTGGGAGAGGCATAAAACAGACAAGCAGAGTTAAACCTTTTTTTTTATCACATTTTGTCAAGTGTATGTGTTAAGACCTGTAAAAATGTTAGAGCATAATTAAAGTGTATGTAACAAGTAATCCTATTACACCGTGTTCCAAATTATTATGCAAATTGGATTTAAGTGTCATAAAGATAAAACATTTTGTTGTGCTATTAAATTTATAGATGGTATTGTGTGTCAGGGCTCTTTGAATCACTGTAATTCATTAAAGAGAGCTGGTTGATTAGTTTGTCTTGTGAGCTCAATTAAAGGAAATCTACTTAAGAAGGATGTTCCACATTATTAAGCAGGCCACAGGTTTCAAGCAATATGGGAAAGAAAAAGAATCTCTGCTGATGAAAATCATCAGATAGTGTAGTGCTGTATGACAAGGTATGAAAACATGAGATATTTAACAAAAACTGAAGCGTTATCATACTGTGAATAGATTTGTAGCTGATTCAGAACAAAGATGGGTTTGTACAGATAAAGGCATAATGAGGAAGGTTTCTGTTAGACAAAATCATCGTATTAAGAGAGCAGCTGTTAAAATGCCCTTACAAAGCAGCAAACAGTTATTTGAAGCTGCTGATGCCTCTGGAACCTCAAGGTGGAGGATCCTCCAGAGGCTTGCGGTGCTTGAACCTACTATTGGGCCCCTAACCAGAGCTCACAAGCAGAAACGGTCGCAGTGGGCCCAGCCGAAGATACATGAAGATTAATTTTCAAACAGACTTGTTCACTGATGACTGCTGTGCAACCCTGGATGGTCCAGATGGACGCAGTAGTGGATTGGTGGTGGATGGCCACCACGTCCCAACAGGCTGTGACGTCAGCAAGGAGGTGGTGGAGTCATTTTATGAGCTGAAATCATGAGGGAGAGAGAGAGCTGGTCGGCTGTTGGTTGTTTAAAAGCTGATTGGAATTATCAGTAAAATCCAAAATCATGAAGTCCATAATATGTATCTGGCATCATTTAAGAGAGAGAGTTGTTGCATATTTGTGTGGAACTCATGGAGACATTCACTTTCTAGTGAAACATATTACAACCTGAAAGTTACAAATGTGATCTCAGCTTCCTTCCTCTCTGCAGTCCAATGTGCCATGATCAACATTTTAATGCAGCTGGGTGAATGCTGAGTGGTCAGGTATGACTAGAAAACTGCTTTATTTTATTGGCCATATGTCTCATCTATCCCAGTCTCTCCACTTTCTCCCTCATTTTCCAAAATAGCGTTATAAGATGTAGTGAAAATAGATTAACATGTATATTTTTGGATTCATTTTGCCATTCAATCTCTGTTGGTGTCAGATAACAGAGAGTGATATGCAATATGAGCAAACTGTTTACATCAGGTGGGAAGTTTGGCACCAGATTGAAAGTTTGAGGAGCAAATTCAGCAGCAATAAACCTGGAAGAAACTTTATGGCACTGAGTTTACAATTAAAGAGATCCAGCTTTCACCATAACAGTTCTTACTGCAGAAGGAAGCTGGTGCTTTAACAAACATAATTCATGATTTTTTGTATCTACTGTATGTACTGTACATCTATTCCAAAAATGTTTTAATGACAATATTAAAAGATAAAGACAAAGGGAACCTTTAACTTTTCCTGGGCAAAGCTCCTAAAGTTTTTATGAAGTTTGTTCTTTCGCTCTGCTTCATTTCAGGATGTGCAACTCGCACCCATCAATACACCAAATGGAAACTTGACTTTCCATCCCTGCTCTTTAAAGCTCAAAGTGGCAGTCAGTCTAATTGTAATAAGGAAGCAATTGATGAGCAGCAGCTGCATCCTGTGACCGACACTCTGCTCAGTCATTTGTCTCTGTCAGCTCCCCCTCAGCCCACCCATCCTCCACAGAAGCTTGAAAAGCTCTGGCACATTCAGCTGTGACTGCAGATCACCAGGTCTTTTGTCCCTGCACATGGTGTGAAGTGCACCCCCAGCCCTTCTGGTCAAGACCAGTTTGGCTTTTCTTCCTCTCTGCCAATGCAGAGTGACACTTAAGGTGGCAGCTGGCTGGGCAGCAGCCATGGAAAACCCGCTGCCATCACGTCATGTTCATGCCTGAGGGCTCACAGCAACATCTGCCTTCACAATCGGTAATGGAGCCAAGCCAGCACAACATATTCATACCACCGGATGCCAGCGTCCCTCAGCTGGGCAATCATCCTCTTCCTCCATCTTGTCTTTATCTCTTGCTCCTTTGCAGTCCAATAATAAGCTATTAGGAAGATGCTTCCCTGTAATTTATTTCCTTCTGCACTGAATGGGAACCACAACACGTATTTGGAAAATTAGCAACTTGACCTCCTGATTATACTTCATCAGTGAAAGACGAGTTGGAGCTAAAATAGGGAAGCAGGTGTGTGACTGAGGAACAAGGATGTTCTTTGTGTAAGGCTGCCTAAGTTCTGCTAGCATCCGTTTTTTTTTTAGATAGTTTTCATTCTTTTAGACTCATACCACTTACTGCCTCAATCTAACCCTTTCCTACTATTTCATGCTCCTCACTGACATGATCATCACAATCACTGGAAACACACTGCTCTGGAAGATCTGGCTTCTCCAGATCTCCCGTTTTACACTTACTCTACACTTACTTACTTTATATTTTAATATTCATATTTGTACACCAGCCAAAGCAGGCCTGCAGTTAAAAGTATGTTGGTAAATTAAGTAAAAATAAATTCTGCATTAGCTTATCAGACTGAGGAAAGAGCAGAACATGATGGAAGCTCAATGAGCAAAAATAATTAAAACATGTAGAGCCCTGAACATCATCACTAACTGTAAATCACAATAAGTGGGCAAAGTCATACAGAGTAAACAGGACCTTGTCACAAAGCAAAATGCTGCTGCTGTTCTTTAAAACCACATTTTATCTGATTGTGTCCTGAGGTAGCTGTGGCTTTTATTCATTAAAAAGTGTACATGAAGTCCTGATGGTACTAGTATCTTTTGTTCTCTCCAATCTGCCCTTTCCGGAAAGAAATAGCTATATTTTATCAGCAACTAGGAAATGTCAAGGTAACTCTGAATTGTGGACCCATTACCTCACTGTAAACCAGAACACACTTCATTACACACAGAATAGAAGTCAGATGGTTGCAGTGATTTACAACTGCCTGGTCCAGCACCGTGTGCCATGCAGGGTCTGTGAAGGCTATCTGGGCCATTCAGAGCATGATCCCATTGGCCCTGCTGGCTGAATTATGGAGATGCCATCAAACCACTGCAATGTTGTAGCAGTGAGACTCCTGGGGATTTACTAAAGCAGCTGTTTCTTTGCTGGATTAAGCCTAAGAATTCATCAGTAAAGTGTCGTCCTTCATTTATTAGGAGTTTGCTTGACTTGATTACAACACCTCTGCTTCTTTATCAGCCATTTCCCTCAGAGTTATTAAAGGCCTTTCTGTCAAATATAGAACATCAGCAATCATTAGAAACACAAACAGTAACAATCGCCACATGGATCATTTTAAAATTAAAAATGGTATATTCTACTATCATAATGTTAAAATAATGGTAGTACTTAACTGAATAGCAAAATGAATCAATGTTATTTTAATGCAGGTTATTAAAAAAGACTAAAACAGACAGATAAGAAAACAGCCATGGAGAAAACTTACTGGTTTCTGATCGGTGTGACAGCTGACTGAACAGACACATACTGAGCATTTAGTGTTCACACTGGTTCATCAGAAAAATAAACCACTTCCTTTTCAGGTTTTTATTCATCTGTAACTTTAGATATGATCACATTTGATTCCAAATATTAAAACCTTTGTAACAGAAGCATGTAGAGACTGAATGTAGCATTTATTTTTCAGATTGTTCCCAAATAAAGCTAATAGATCTTACTCAAAAAGTGTGCAAACAAATTATTAGACAGCAAAACAAATTAATTATTGAAATTCTTAACTTCACTTTTCTGTGTTATTAACTTCTTGAATCTACAATCATCATAAAACCTGAAAAAACACTAAAATGTGACTTTCTCATATTCCAAACTGTACAATAAACAAATGCCACTTCACCTTGAATAATCATTTTACTTTTTCCGTTTATGATTAGTGACCGGTCTGGTCATTGGGCTTGCTTAAGTTTTCCTGTTGTATGTGCTTCTCTCCATCGCTGAGTCCACAAAACCTGATGATCTCTTCCTGAAGAGGTAATTTCTTCAAATGTTCTGGTCGGACGTAGCATTGAGGTTCTTTTCCTGAAGGTGGAAGAACGTCTCTTGTGTTCCACTCCAGATGGGCTGGCTTTGACCAGCCAATCATGACAGCCAATCAAACTCCAGGAAATCCCCTCAGACGTGGTTTAGGACAGGGCTGTCAAACTCATTTTCATTTTGGGTCAAGATTGTGAATGTCCTTAAAAGAACATATAGATAAAACTACTTATTAACAAACAGTTGAAACAGTATAGCTCTCTCTGCATTCAATTTATACTTAAGATAAAATAATGCTTAACATATTTTCACATTGATGTAATTTAGTCTCCTACAAAAATAACACCCACACAAAAAAAAATAAAGCAGACAACCGGCCGTTTGTGGTGTAGAGGGCCACAGAGGTAGCTAAGGCAGGCCAGATTTGGCCCTCGGGCCATGAGTTTGAGAATGTCCCTGTGTTAGCAGGGAACTGGATGCTCGGAACCCAACTGAGTCATAAAATTTTCATAAAAAAAAAAAAAAACATAATTAATGATGCAACCCTCGTCCCCATCTGTTTAAAAATGTAACATGTTAAGTCCACACAATGATGTTAAGATGATATCCATACAATAAGCTTCTGTGTCACAGCATCTCTGAAGGATGCAGAGTGGCTGTAGGGGACCGAATACAAAGAGCATCATGACTTCTTCTTCTGAAGTTGGACAACAGTGAAGATGCCCACATATGGATGATACAGAGTGCAAATGCAAATAGTGGAAACATGACCACCAAGCTGGAATAAACAATGGGAGAATGTAGCCTTGTTGAATTAATCCTGTGTCAATTACTTGTGTACTTTGTGGAAGAAGGGATTTTACTCCTGCAAATCCCTGAGTTTATGCCGTTCAAGCATATGTCACTTTAATATATACCATAAAGCCTACAGTTATTTGTACTCCTTGGTTTACATGAACCTTGTCTATGACCAACATTTTTCTCCAGACTGGCAGGAATGTTAATCTGCTGCAGTGGCCAACAGTCCCAACTCAAATCTGAGCTACAGAGTAGAATAATAACAAAGAGGTCTTAAGAACACTAAACATTATTTTACTATAATTATTTTTGAGTAATTGAACAACCTGTTTCCTATTAAAAGCACACTTCTTGGTTGAAAGAAAGCAAATTAAAACTTGCCAGATGTCTAAATAATTTAGGGTCTTTGTGTAAATGACTTTAGAAAATGACATTAAAAATCAGCATGTGAAAATTTCTGAACAAAGAATTTTATTTTATTTTTTACATCACTGCATTTTTTGTACAATAAATAGATAATTATTGGATTTAACTTTCAGATAATCCTGAAGTGATCTAACAAGACCAACTCATGAACCAAAGTCAAAGAACTGGATTCTTAGTGCTGCAAAAGATCTGAAGGTCTAATGATGAGACAGAGGCACTGCAGAGCAGATCCTACCAGCTTTCTGTATGAAATGTATTTTACACAAAGCAATGATGTCAACATAGTGTGTTAATTAAGCATATACCTGAGACCATAAGACAACGATTTTACCCAAAGGGCTTATTAGTTTCTGGGTTTAGCTTTGAACTTCAGATCTGGGTGAGATAAATGTGTGTGTGCGCGCGTGTGTTTTAAACGTTTATACATGCCTGGTAGTATTAAAACTATATCATAATGTATCAATGTAATAAAAACAAGAAAGAAAAAAGAATAATACAAACAATGTTTGTCTTAATTTTCACCATGAACAATGAACCCAAAAACATAAGTGAAGTAGGTACTAAAGTGTGTTAATGGAGGAACTGGCAGGATTTTGTTCAGGTGTGAGATTCTCTTGCTTAGAGGATGAAGCTATCAGGACTAACTAGTAGAGCAGCTCATCCACCCGCTTCAAGTGAACAAAAATCTTTATTTTTACTTCTTCAGTTTCGCCTGATCAAGGACACGGCGAGTGGAAACTTGGTATTTTGCGTCCTTTTCCGATATAAACAAACGTCCAGCCGTTTTATTTTGCCAAGTTTTCTCGCCCTCAGCTCGTCCCTCCCTCCTCCTGCCTTGTGTCGGAGACGCGCGTTATAAAGCGGAAAGCTCAGCCTTTCGCTTCAGATCGGCAAAAGCTCCGACCGCTGCGCGCACCAGCCGCCAGACAACCAGGACCAGAACCTGCTCCCAGCTATGACCCTGCTGCTGCTGCTGCTGCTGCCTTCACCTGGATTAACTCTCAGCTAACTTCCGCACCTCGGTCGTACCCCACTCAACCAGAGCGCCGCTCCGCTGTGACCAGCAGCCTCCTCGGCGGGTTCTCCCGGTACCTGCTGCCCCACTCCACCCTCCCACTCTCAGCTGTTCTCCTGCAGTCATGGGGTACGTTGCGTCCTTTTTGCCTGGTCAGCTGAGGGGCTTGACCGCGCTGTGAGGGGAACACCAGGTGGATTCATGGTCGTGAGAGCTGAAGCCATCACTCGAGGGAATTAGTGGAAGTTTGAGCTCCGGGAGGATGCAGGTGACGTCTTGGTGCGCCGTGTTCCTCCTGACGCCCGCTCTCTGTCTGGTGAGTTGTGCTTCTCTGCATTTCTTGCACAGCTGCTCTAAAGTTGTACCAGGCAGCTGTGATAGAAACCATAAAGCCATTCCGGTCCTTGCATAAATGTTTCTTTAACAGAGTCAAGTTAGCAGGCGAGACCTTTTCACCTCATTGTTGTCGAAATGGCATTCTTGACAAATAAGTTATTAAAGTGCTCTTTAAATCGTTGATATAAAAATAGTAATGAAAAAAATGGAAACAAAATCACAGATTCGTGTCTTGATATTGAGGCAGTGGTTTTTATTCTTGGATCATTTAAACAAGATCTGTTGTCCTCTTATTCGGGAAAGTAACAACTGGTGGCCAAAACTGAGCTTTGTGAGTATAGTTGTCAGGTAACCGTCTCAAGAGGGCGCTCTTGTTTACAGAAACTGTGAAATAACCTCAGCGGCCGCTCTGACTTCATCTAAAAGGTTTTTGATTTCATCTCATCCACTTTAAACGATAAAAGTATCATTTCAGGAAAAAAAAAAATATTAACAAGACTCAGCCTACTGCAGACCACAGGTTGCTTCATGCTGATGTCATTTTCGTCCTTTGTCTTTTAGACATATTTTCAAAAATAGTTACAATTCAATTTTAGAATCAGTCACTTTTGTAATTTTCTTAATCTCAAACACTAAAAGTAAACATGAGTTCAGAGTCGAATTCCAACCAGATAAGAGGGAAATGAAATCTTTAGAACATTTCCAGTTTGTTGCATAAACGTTTAAAACCTTTTCTTGAAAAACTAAATATGCTCCATAAAGACTCTCATTTATTCCCTCTAAATGACTTTAACTTTGTAATTTCCGGATGTATCATTTTAACACGGTCATTGACAATAAAATCTTTTATTTGATTTTGTTTGCTTTTTGTTACAACTGTTACGACTACAAATATTTGATTGTCAACATAAATTGGTTAAAACATTTATTTGTTTGTTTTATTGTAGTATTTTGGGCATTGTTTGAATATTAGAATTTTTTCCTTTACAATTAAGAACAGAAAAAGAATAGAGAGCCATATTTCTGGGTGAAGAGCTCTCCATGGTGCTGAATGAATCCTAAACTTCTCGGTCTGGTGTACAAACTCATATACGAAATTCGCTGATTTTCAGAGCCCAGTCAGTGGATTACCACAGCAATCACTCTAACCAGGTTTATTAGTGTTAATAAAATTGGCTGAATTTTAAAAGCTAATTTTATATCCCACTGATCCAATTTTTTATTTCATTTTATTCTTTTCTCTGTCCGAGTGTTTCCTTGATTATCATTAATCCTTATATCTTTATGGACAGAACATGAAGATCTTTTTTTTTTCTTTTCCTGTTTTCTTCTTTCCAGAATGTCCATGTTAACTGTGCACACTGTCTGAGCGCACTGATGATGACATTTCTGTCTCCTTTTTGCTCTCCGCGCTGGAAAAGCGCACAGAGGCTCAGAGCCAGCCCGTCTGCAGGCAGCAGCCGGGGATTACAGCTGAACTTTGACGGTTTTATTTCGTGTTAAAGACTATTGTCTGCTTAAGCTTCTTGTCTGAGAGCCGCGCCTTGACCCCGATAACAGCACAGCCCAGGTACTGGTGCCTCACCGACACAAGGCCCGCTATTAAATTAAAACACCCCTCTAACAGTGATGTTTTTTTTTTAAACAATTGAACATGATATTTATGGATTTGATGGAGTGTTTACTCTACTGAAGTTAACCCCTTTAAATCGTCATGATTTGCATTAATTATTTAATCCTTTTGAATTTCATACCGTTTTAACAGATTTTGAATAGTAAAACTGCTTTATTTAATTAAAATTACTTTGCATTCATGCATTGTATTCTCTGATCCCTTCAACAAGTTGTCAGGGGAAAAAAAATGTTGTTTGGTTTTAATACCAGGATAACAGATGTTATTAATTTGTACATTTTAAAATGAGACTTCACTGGAGAAATAAGAACAAAAACATGTTCATCTTATTTAAAATAATAATAATAATAATAATAATAATAATAATAATAATAATAATAATTTTTACATGTATAAATTTGCGATCTGTTTTTTTAAGTTAACACATTTAGCAATATATCTTGTATTTTGTGTAACTTTTTGTTGCTTTATTGCTGTCTGGTGTAATATCTCTTTTTATGTGGAGTGATCTGTGGAGTTGTTGTCATTTGTTTGGTTCCTCTGATCACTTAGATTGGGGTGAAGTCACTGATTCTACTATTTAACACAAGGAAAGCTTATTTTTTTCTGACATTTTTCCAGTCAGTGCTGCATCTTTCCCAACCCCTCCTGATTTCTCTCTCCTGTGGAACAAACTCAAGATGTCCCACTGGCAGCAGCCATTGTTGTCGCATTAAAGTGTTTTATAAAACAATGCAAATGGGCTCTGCAGAGTCAAGTGTTCTACGCTGCAGGGAGGAAAAATTGTCCCACAGAGATGAGTGCAGCACAGCTCACACAGTGTGACCGCCCCACGGAAAGCACCAGACCCCCACCCAGCCCACATCACGCTGATCTCCCTCACAACAACCATCAGAGTCGATCATAAACCTTTAAGACGTTAAAAACAACTAATTGTATTGAACAATTTGAAGCTCAAATTAAGATCAGAAAATGTTTGATTTAATTTTATTTAATGTTTTTTTTCTAATTATCTCATGCTACCTGCTGTACACACTTGGACATTTGCAGCATGTTGCCAGTAAGTGAGAGCTGTTGAGAGTTTTTCCTTCAAAAATGAACATTTTCTCATTGCTTGTTGACCCTTGGCTCATTTTTTAAAGTGTTTCTCCGCTACACAAAGGAACACTGAACAAACATGTTCAGAGTTTGTCCTCAGAAATCTACCTACTTCTATCCACCCAGTTTTCCAGCTCTGCTCCGTTCATTAGCCTGCATACGGGGGGTCGTCTACCCCTCCAGTGACAAGAGCTACCCAGTTGCTTCTATCGCTTACTGAGACGACTCCACAGCTCTCAAACAGCAGAATTTATGGTACAATCATGAGAGTTGACATTAACATTATAGAAGGTAGGGAATTTAACCCAGGTCTCGGACGAATCACGTTTATAAACAGTCATGAAATGATGGAATTTTTGATGACTTAAGGGAATTAAAACACAACCATATTCAGAAATTAAGATTAAGCTGAAATGTATTATCTGATTTTTTTTATTCATGTTGCTTTCACTAGAAACATAGTAATGATAAAACTGCCCAGTCAAACTGTGAAGTGTAGCATGCAATCAGAACAAATAACACATCTAAAACTTACTCTGAGTTGTTCTGTTCCAATAAATGCATAGAGTCCAACTGATAAATGAGGGACATTAAACTGTTTTCTTTACATGGAACTTTTCCTGTAAATGTCAGACTAAGGAGAATAAGAAGAGACGAAAAAATACCAACCTGCCAGTGCTGCACTGTCATTACACCATTTGTCCATCAGAGAGCACTGAAAAGTAACTTTTTACACACCTCGATATTCCACTCACTAAATATCTCACACATTTAATACAACAGATGAAAATCTGATTATTTATGTTGTAAATATTTTGTTAGACCTCAAATCTAAACCCATAAGCTGTTATCTAGAGGGTGATGAACCAATCATGTCATGACTCATGCAAAAAACCAAACAAAAACAAAACAAAAAAAACACTACAAATTTGAATATGCTGTGATTTGTTTCTCCTCTTAAATTAGCACAGAAATAAAATGAATCGCCCGCTGATCTGGGTCCTTTTTGCCACAGAAACAGATTCCCATTGCTCACTTTCTTCTGCCACCTTTTGCAGCTTTTCATGGAGAACTCAACTTCTACTAACAATCAGTTCCTTCATGTAATCAAAGGACAGTTGTTTGAGGTCTAAGAAAAATGTAAATATCTAATAACCTTGACTTACTTTTGAATTGGATTAAAGGAGCTGATGATTAAATGTAACGTTACGTAGCTACTGTGTGTCTGGGTCAGCAGAATGACATATAAAGGTGACTGAAAATTTCATCCACCAAGAACTGTGACCTTTTCTCTGAGTGTTGAGCCTCATGATGTAAGCTCAGCCTCCCAAAGCACCCCGGCTCCACAAACACCCGCAGCAGCACCTGACCTTGAGGTTTGCCCAGAAAGTCCCCATGGACAGCACCAGGTTGGTTTTCTTCTTGCCATGCACACAGCGGCTAAAAGCCAGAAACGGCAAACGAGGGAACTTTGCTTTGAATTTATTACATTAATGATACTAGACTTGACATGACTAAATATTCAGAGTCACCACCAAGTGTGACTTACTTTTCTGTGTGCATGTTTGTATTTGAAGAGGCAGGACTCTGTGATTAATGACTACAGCCTCTATTCTTCACTCCATGCACTGGTCTAGATTTTCAATTGCGTTCTCAGTTCAGAGGTCAACAGTGGAGCTGATTGTTGAAGGGCGTTGCTCTGAGTACCCAGCCCTGCTTTGACCCAGGTTTAATCTTGGGGGAAGTCTAAATCCTCTCACTTCTCTCTCCACATAGAGCAATCCTATTATGGTGAAGCGTGTGACACCTTGATAACAGAGCTTTGATGCAGGCCTGGGAGAGAAGTGTCTCTGAAGGAAGAAAGTGACTAGATAACCTGGTGCAGCCTGCTTTAAATTTGCGGGTATTCCGTTGAGTTGTGAGTGTGGGCCTGTCACAGCCGCTGCAGCAGAGCGGGCCGAGCCGGCGCTCCAGCTGCTCCCTTCATTCACATGAGATGACTGTCATCTGGAGGGTTTGCAGCCACCTGGATCCTCCTTGTCAGTAACACATATCATACAAAATTCCACCTATTTTTTTATTATTGCATAGAGCCTAATTATTAATTAAGAAAACAAAAACAAATAATCAATCCATCCATCCATTTTCTGTTCACCCTTTGTCCCTAATGGGGTCGGGAGGGTTGCCGGTGCCTATCTCCAGCTACGTTCCAGGCGGGAGGCGGGGTACACCCTGGACAGGCCGCCAGTCTGTCGCAGGGCCAAATAATCAATTTAACTATATATTTATTCTCTTTGGATCTGCTTTCTCTTTACTCAAAATTAATTTTTTGCTCAAAATGGCAAGAAAACAAATTATTTTTGACTTTATTTTTAGTCGCAATTCAGTAATTACAAATGAAACACACACACATCTGAAATTTTTCTATATTGTATATATGGTTTTCCAAGGCAGAAACATGCATGCAGTGGATTGGACATTGTATTGTCTTGGGTTGGAACATGATGATGGGCTTGACTGACCAGTGAAATAGAGCAGGCTGAGATGCAGCAACAGGGTGGAGAACTGGTGGAAATGGCAGAGCAGGTAGTGTGTTTGTGCGGCAGGGACAGTTTTCCTCGGCTGCCTCAGCAGTGATGGAGCTGCCATCAGAGCTGCAAAAGGGGATTACCAGCCATGTCCTTTATCTCCTACTTAAGATCTTCCCATCCTGTTAGATTACTGCGACTGGCCACTCGGTTTCTGTTACCGTACCTTACCCCAGAGACATAATTCTGCTTCAGGAAAAAAAAAAAAATCAAGAACAGTCCAAATTATTCTGTACAGCCAGAACATTACATTGGATTTATACCAGACAAATATTTGCAGTATGATGTGGGAAAGTTTATTCAGCAGAGCCAAAATATGCAAAAGACTCAGTTCATAATTTTTTTAAGCACTATCATGACCGTTACTTACAAGTTTCATTTTGAAATTGTACAGATTTTGATTGAAATTTAAATAAATGATTATTAATTTCCTCTAATAATGATGTCATGTATTAATATTGAATAAATAACGCAAATAATCCTAAGAAATGAGCAGACTGCACCAGACTGGTCCAGGAGTATTTTCTCTGTCAAGTTAATTTTAGTAGTTTTTACAAGGACATGCATAGAGTATAAAGAAAATAAATGCAGATTTGAGGAAATAATTTAAATGATAAACATTGTCATGCATTGACGTGGAACATTTTTCATAAACTTTTTAATTTTGACTTAAATTTTGTTGACTGGCTTTTCCATGGCAGAATCTGTGGTATTTTAATTTTTTTTACATTACAGTTCGGTCTAGAATTGAGAGATGTTGTATCATTTTAATATAGGTAGCAAATATCACATCTGCTGCATCCAGTCACATTTTATAAAACTGTCCAACTCCACTGGTGTCTCCGGAAAATCATTTGCACCACAAAAAGCTTTTTTATTTTCAGATATAATATTTTAAAATCTTACTGGCCTTACATTATATTATAGTGATATATTGGTTCAGTCGGTAATCATGGCCATGTGGTTGCTTAAGAAAGTGAAAACAGCTGATCAGTTTCGGTGTATTTTAGGAACAGCAGTTATGCCACATGTGAAGTCTAATGAATATTGCTGTAATGTAAGTGCTGGAAGCCTTTACTACACACCCTGCATCATTTCCAGCAGTTTTAAGATGCTATAATGCCATGCTTCTGTATTTTAAACATTACACATTCTTTTATTTATTCTACTCCACAGTCAGCATAGTGTCGCATTGTGTATTTAATCTTTGTGATGATAATGTTCCATTGTTAACACAATGGTAATAGCTCACAACAAATATGTGATATTATTGACCAAAAGCACTTTGTCCACAAGAAGGAGCTTCCAATTTTATTCTGAGTCACAGTTTTATTCATGTGAGCTACAAACAGTCATCAGATCACTGCTGCTCCGTCTCACTGTCACAATCATTTAAAGGTGCAATCCTGTATCCTCACATTAATCACATTCAGCTTTAATTTTGTACAAATACTAAAAGTAATTAGTCTTCCCATATTATTGTATGAAAACACACACAGTCAGTTTCATTAGTGAAAAGTTTTCCCTACTTGCTACACAAAAGATATTTCATGTTTTGTTTGTGAACATTCAGAATTCTTTTTAACTTTACTCCAATCTGCAGCTCTCCTCTTCAACATTTCATTTACTTCCAGTTTTAAGGCGGTAAATAAAGAGGATGTGTGGGAAAGGTGAACTTCATGCTCTGACTTTTTGTCCTGAACACATTCGTCTGTCAGACTGGGCTGTTTGTGCTCTCCCAGTTTTTCTCTGCTTTATCATGCCTCAGTTAATAATTTAGAGAAATGCATGGATATCTAAAGTGACAGGAGATCTTAAGCTCTACCATCAGTCTGCTTTAAGCTGAAGGAGTAGACAATACATTACTTGATCTACATGTGCAGCAGCAAATCTCCTCAGCACTGGAGTCATCAGGGTATGGATGCTGGTATTTTTCATCTCTGTGTTTCTTCATCACATTTGTGAGCTTCATTGCCTTCAGCTTCTCCAGCTGTGTTTATTAGTACAGTCCTTAAATACCTTTTTCCTGGCCAAATAAAAAGTTCAGGCTGTCAAAATGAAACATCAAGTGATTGTGTTACACTCTACCCTCCATTCAAACATGCCTTAATTTAGCTCATATGCAAAGTGTATTTTACAGATTACAGACATAGGGAAAAACAAAAATAAGTAATAGATGTATATAGATGGTAGCTAAAAAAATCTGCTCTCTCAATTCAATTCAGTTAACTTATATTGCACCAATTCACAATTAATGTGGTCTCATGGCACTTTACAAATCACATCATTTCATATAAAAATTGTTAATTCAATCCAGTCTCACAGATTCCTAGTTTTCAAACAATACAATACAATCAAATTCAGTTTATTGTTCAAATTGGCTAAAAATAAATATTTTTATAGAAAAAACAGCAGATTGCTTCGAGTCACTGACTCGCATCAATCACCCCTCCTGGCTGAGCAACACAGGACGGCCGATTGCTTTTAGTCGCTAAATTGGCAGCAGTCCTTCATAATGTCCTTACCGATAGCAGAAAGGAAAACTCTTTTCCATTCTTGTTCTCCTCAACAATCGATTAAAAAAATATGCTATTCTAACATTGTAAAAGGTTTTTTTCATACAATAGACTATTTTTTTTCTGATGAATAAAAATTTCTCTAAATATGTAGAGTGCAGTTTTCCAAATTGTATGGTTTCAAGTTCACAGCTCTGGATTAAAACAGGATGTAGGCATCCCTATGACGACGCCAGCTTCCTGCTCCATAGTACACTGAACATCTGCCAGCTGTGTGTTACTGATCACTAACAGCTACTGATCTATCTATCTATCTATCTATCTATCTATCTATCTATCTATCTATCTATCTATCTATCTATCTATCTATCTATCTATCTATCTATCTATCTATCTATCTATCTATCTATCTATCTATCTAGATATACTGTACATATATAGACCAATATAGACTATCTATATCTAGACTAAGTACATTTCTCTTTTATATTGGTCAGCAATTTAATTTCACTTAATTACCAGTTTAAATTAGTTTAAAATTAACAAACCATGGTTCCTTCAATATTTTATGAAATATTTTATCATATTCAATGAATGGTATGAAGACTGCCACATTCTATAAACAAACAAGGCAATTAGTGCAGTTTTCATTTATTGAAGGATTAAAAATTACAGCAGTCGTGCCAGAGTTCACTTCAACCGAGCCCAGACCCAGGTTTTTAGGATTTTAGGTTTTTAGGTTCACATTACAGTTCTATTACACATTCACACTTCCCCAAGCAAGTTTGTCTACAAGCTCCAGTTAGTTTGTAGACAAACTCTACACACTAGAGACAAACTAGAGTTTGTAGACTAAATGTTTTAAAAACTGATTCTGAATTAGCATAATTAGAAACTACATGTCTTGATCAGAAAAGTAATCATCAGGATTGGGGTAAAAAAAGACTGTCCACTCCTGTTGAGCAGCAGAAAATCAGTGCAGATGGAAAACTCTGAGATGTCAAACTTCTTCATTTAACAACTGTGCATGAAATATTGTTTGATCAGTTATTCTCTACGGGGTCCCAGCTTCTTGTACCACAGACACAGATTTCCAGCGTGGAATATACAATACAGTATTACATTGTTACATTGTTATGATCTAAAAAAATAATTTTTAATAAAATGAACTTGATTTTATTCAAAACCCATGCAAATGGAGTTTTTAATGATTCAAAAATGGAAACATTACAGTTACAAAGATTTGCTTTGTTTCTCTGTCATGTGATGTAATATTTTCCTTATTAAATCCTGACTGAATAAAGTGATGAAGCATTGTTACCCATAGCAACACTGAAAATTGTGGCTGTATTGATTTTTGAAATGATAATTTCATCTTTTCCATAACCTAGGCCAGAGGAAGCAGGGTTTTTGTCTGTGGTGTCTGTCAGTCATATGTCAGCAGGATGGAAGTCGTCCTTCAGAGGTTAAAGATTGGGACTCTTCTCACACCTCCCTTATCTTGTTTCTCATGTACTCTGTTTCTCTGCTGCCCTGCCTTGCTCTCTGCCCTCTCACTTCCCATTCTGCACAATCTTTCTTCAGAATCTCATGAAAAACTTTCCTTATCAAGCTGACCCTCAACTCTAACTTCTCCTCCTTTATCAAACACTGCTCCGTAGTGTTTGCTACATCCCACATTAATCCCTTCATGTCTTCCATATTTTCACACACAGTTTCATGGAAAAGCATTTGCCCTTTTACAGATGTTCTGTCTTTGTTATTCCTAACACTTAAACTGTGCAGATCAAACTAGTCTTATTATCAGAGATAACCAATGTGCAGTTTTACAATCATTATTTTATTGCTGAAGGGGATAAAAAACATTTCAAGCTAACCTGACCTTAAATGGTCTTCTTTGCAAATCAATAATTAAATTAATAATTAATCCAACTGAAATACAGCAGCATGAACTTGAATACATCTTTCATGCTTAAAAACATTTAAATGTTGCTAAATTAAAACGGCTCCAAAAATAAGAGCTCCTACACCCTGATGTACAGTATGAGACTCATGCTGTAGAGTTCTCAGCCTCGAGGTTAGGGTGACATTCAGCCAGAGGTGCTCAAGGCTCTGGATGTTGTGTGGTTGTGTGTTCTTACACAACTGTGCAATATTGCGTGGGGTTACTCCAAACTATGGTGAACGAGGCCTTTTGATACGGGCTGTTAGGTCTCTGAATGACTGACAGCCTGACTCTGAGTGTCAGAGTTTGGCCCACGTTGCTGGCAGTAAGTCAGTCTCTTTTCCAGTGAAGGTTTTCTTTTGTCATTGATTCTCATCAGTGAAAATCTGTCATTTATTTCTTGACAGATTTTCTAGGTGCAGCCACAGTGTTGAAACAGTCTGTTTTGGTGGCCTTAGAATTGGGTCTCTGCATTTTGCAGATGATGCTATTGGCTATTGGCTGTGATCTACAGCTTTTACTAGAGCGGTGAAGGGATGAGGACCAGTTCCTCCAAATCAAAGGCCAAGCCAGAGAAGGGTAGAGGAGGAGATGCTCGTCCAAGAAGAAGAGACTACTCAACAAAAATACGTGCACTTCCTCAGTTTTCTTGCCATTCTGTCTGGGGAAACTATAACGTTGCTACATCTACAGTAACTGCATACTTTTACTGCAGTTATTGTGTGTAAAAACATATTAATGAATGCTAATGAGAGATGAGTAAATCTAATAAATATGATAGGATCAGGTAACTTTGGTTCGAGGTGCTGCTTCCATGCCCTGTTGAGTAGAAACCAGATTTAATTTTTGTATGACTGTAGGATGGATTGCATGTTTTCAGGCTTGGCAGTTATTTCATACTAAAAACATCAGACATTAACAGAGCATGTTATTATCTTTTAAGTTGTGTAACCTCAATTGTTTTGATTGTTCTTATGGGTTTGAACATCTATCTGTGATTCTGTATAACTTTCTTCCTCTGATCCCTCTCAGTCCAGAGCATCTTGCAGATCAGTTACTGCTGATGGGAGTCCCATCCTAACAGGTAGTGAGGTGTCTCTGCAATAATTTGTCCTGTCTCTTTAATGAATTCACTAGGCATTCTGGACATTGGACCCGTAGCTAAGAGTAAAGCCTGAGCAGTCTGTTGGCTCCTAAAAGCCATTAAACCGTCACTGGTGCCACAGAGTGCAGCTTGGTCACAGTGATTTGTAGAAAGTATCTCTGTGTTGGAGAATTGAAGTCTGATTATATCGCAGAGCTTCCTGGAAGGAAATGCTGAAGATATTGAGTTTCTTATAAATTCTGTCAGAAATTTAAGGAACAGAAAACCTCTTTGGCAAATTGGAACTTTTTTGTTTTATAAGTTACAATGTGGATGTAGTTTTGTACACACCAGGATCAAATGTCAGTCAAAAGAAAGAATGATGGTCACAAAAGAACAACCACTGTAAGTAGAAGGCAAAACAAACTGGAATTGGGAAACTAATAGTGTTACCACCTTAAATGCAGAAAAGGCAGACCATGCACAATATACTGCTGTTATAAACTTTATCATACAACTTTGAACGAGAGATTGTTGTGTGACTATGACAGTCATGGAAGAAGGTTGATGAAAGAGTTACTGAGGCCAGACCTTCAAACAGTTATCAGGACAACAGGCTATAACTCGCAGTCTTGCTCTCATGTCAGTAAGTTAAGGTTTTCAGCTTTCAACAAACTCCACATCTTTACAGTTCTGATGATGGAACAGGAAAAGGCCATCACTGACTTGCATCCTATTAACTGGTTTACATGTATACTGCATTTGTAATGGTTGCTATGGAGATTCAGTGACCTAAAGATGCCAAATTATCAAAGTTGCTCTAATTGTTACTTTGGAGATATTTTTACTTTTCTTCTCGTCCTGTGTGGTCCGATGAGCAGCTCTACTCTGCCTTGTCTCACTTACAGTTGCTTTAATTTTTAGGAAATATTTGCTCTCACTGTTCAAAGGGACACATTTAGTCAAAAAGCTGTTTCCTAGTGAGAATTTCTTTATACATAAAAGTCACACAAATCAGCATATACTTGAATGGAATATTTCTCATCTTTGACATTGGACCTTTTTGCAATGTTATATTTATACCTCAGGGAGAAAATAAGTCATGGATTAGTTATTAAAACTTCCTCTATACTAATAATAAGTATTTCATGAGAACAATTAGAGGTGCCAATAATTATTGTATGGTTGATTAGGAAAAATAAAATAGTAATAATAATAATAATAATAATAACCATTATTATTATTATTATTATTATTATTATTATTATTATTATTATTATTATTATTGTTGTTGTTGTTATTATTATGCAGGATGTGGACATATTTTGCTGCATTGAAAGATTGATTTACTTTATTTTATTGCTTTACATATTTTTCCAATAATTGTGAATTAAACAGCTGTATAAGCTGCTGTGTCTACATAATGAATGTCTGCTCCTTTTTATTAAAAGGTCTATAGTCTGCTGTTGGGCATCCTGCACACATTTTTAAAAATATTTTGTCACTTGTCTTTATGGTTAAGAATCTCTGTTCTCTGCTAGGATAACAACTATTAATTGATGATTCATAAAACAATTAGCTTATTTGTTATCCATCTTTTGAACAAACTATTTGCTGCATTTCTGCAAATAAAACAATCAAGTCCATCAAGTTCTGACAAGAAATTCTTCAAAACTGAAAGATCAGTGCTTTATGCCAACTGTTCTAATGGAACAATAAAAAAATGTTTTTATTGCAGAACTTTAAATTGTTAAAAAAAAAAAAACTAAAACAATGGAAAGATTCACTGCTTTAAATTATTAACTTGAAGACAAAAACTGTATCAGAAGGATTATTTTTATTTGGATTCAGGACAAGATAATGTGTTACTTAATTTCAATGAAAACAAACCCTTGTGTTTTGGTGGCTGTAGTTACATTATATAATTTTATTTTAATAAATGGAAAGGGTCCTGGTCTTCCCTCCAGCATACAGGGCTGCTTACCAAGTCTTCTCTCCCTACAGGTGTGTTGGAACTCATCTACAGCTTTACTCCAACTGGGCCAAACTGCCCTCTATACCAGTCCAGGTCTAATTCAGTCTACTTCATTTCATTAGGTTTGTTTATTCCTGCACAGCACCATCTATGTACTCTGTTCTGAGATTTAGCAGTGTGGTTTTATGTAATGTTAAGCTTGTTGACATTATCTAAAATGAACATTTTAATATTTCAGATTACAGAATATATTGCTTATACTTCAAACTCTTATTAGCTTGTAGTTAATGAACTTGTTCTCTTGTCTGCTTTCAATCAAACTCTTCCACAGAAGGAAAAACACAAGCCTTTCTGTGACTTGAACCTGAGAGGCAGTCACCAGGTCAGGTTGATCGGAGCTTTGGTTGCATGTGGTGAGGAGGTTCATTCTCAACTTGTTGCTGTCATTTTGTGAAGGATTAACGCACACAAAAAGGAACATTTTTCAGCAATAATAATAGAAGTAATTGATATTTAATTAATGGATAATATTGTTTTTTTACCAGAAAGAAAGAAAATAACTTACTCTTTTGTCCTACAGCCTCATGCATGAAATGATGGCAGGCTGCATCTCTGCTTAAGGTGCCTAAGGCTGCTGCCGTAGGCACCTGCCTGTGTCTAAGGCAGGTGCTATTTGCTGGAAGGTGCAAGGCTACATATCACTACTGAAGCTCCTGGGTCATCATCTGCTTTGTCTTTCATACTCCAGTGGAATCTTCCTCTATATTGCTCCAACAACTTTGAGTGGTACCATCATAGATACCTTCCTCAAACAGAATGGTGGTGACGCTGTTCTCTGGTAGTTTGACCAGGTCTCTTCTATGAGTGTTTGCACATTATTTGCGCCTTCACTCATGTTTTTGTCCAGGAGATAAGCACAGAATGCAGGTTGCAGTAAACCACTGTATCACATCGACTCTGCTGTTCCAGTGTGTTATCACGTTTGCTTTTAGCTTGTGTTCTGGAAATTTGAGTAGCTTCCGCTTCTCTTTAAAGACAAAGTTTGTCACCATGCTCTGGTGAAAAAAGGAAACAACGTATCTCACTTTCTCTAGAAGACAAGCAACACCAGGATATTACAGGCCTTTATGTGTGATCAAAATTATAATTTGTCTAAAGTATTTAATGTGTATTAGCAGACTTGCCTCTGGATCAGACGGACATGTGGCCGTTGTTTCAGTTACAAGTGCAAGTGTTTTGTCTATCATATGCCACTCCGTCTTTGCCTCCTTTGAAATTGCACCAAGATTCACTCCTGTGTGTGGGGGGGCCTGTGCAGGGGTGTGTGTGTCTGTGTTATTCAAAAGCTGCATATGAAGAATGTGAATCTTGATTTGCAAGTTGTCAGTATGACATGTTAAAGTTCTGTTGTACATGATGGCTGTCCATCGGTAACGATGGACACTAGTGACTCACATTTCATTTCCATTTAAGCCTGACTGCACAGTGTCAGTATAAGTTTCACTGAATTGTTTCTTAATCAGTATTGAATATTTCAGCTCTAACATATGCAGTAGTCCATTGTAAACCAGTGTTTTCAACAACAATGTAAGGTATCATATGACATATGAAAATGCACTGTGACACTCATTCCTCTGAGCTGTTGCTCACAGCTTTTGTGTAAAGAAAGAAGTCAAAGGCATCTCAAACACCAAAGCTGGCAGAGCTAATATGACCTTCAGTGCTGAACTTCTTCAGGTGAATAACTACTCTAGGTTTGTTATCTTGTGTAAATTAACTCACTCTGGTACCTTTTGCATATGGCATGAGTTTTGTCTGACCTCCATTGGAATTCAAAATATTTCCACTCTGTCCATGTGGTCAGCCTGGCCTGCAGAACTCCCCATCCTCCTCGTTTCTGTTAACGTTGTTAACATTCAAAACACCAGCGCTTCTCTCAGAGTCTGTCCATAATCCATGGAGATTCTGGCGGTCCCAACACCGCTCCGGATGGAGCGAGTCCAGAAGTTACTCAGCTTATCAACATGACATCAATGTCCAACCTCCAGGAAAACCGCTTGGCAATTATAACTTGTCTGGCAGTTAAAAGAACTACACCTGTTGAGTCCTTGCATGCCACCATGGAAAAACCTTAAATGGATAATTAATGGTAAAGTAAAGAAATAAAATGAAAAAATACATAATTAAGTAATAAACTAGAATTAAGCTGTTACATTTTCAGCAAATTTCCAGCAAATCTCCTGTCAACGTATGCAACTTTTGTGATTGCCAAGAGAGCTGAAAGTCACTGTGTCCATGTTTGCTGCCATGGTAACTCTTTAGTATGGCAATCATAAGCAGATCATTCTGATCATTACCTGGGAATTGTGTACTATGAATCATTCACGATGTCTAACCCTGGTGTCTTATGAGTGACTGTGGGAATTTCATTTTTTCCTCTGTCCCACTAATATTTAGCTTGTAAAAGAGCAAAGCATGTTAAGCTCACAATAACAGGCGCAGCAGCTGAGCTGAAGGTCTGGTTCCCTCCCAAAAAATGCAGCTGTTCAAATAACTGTGAAATTCTGTGGAAGATTAAGTTAAACTCTGCAGCATCCCAACAGACTGAATGAGCCAGGCTCAAATACAGGAGAGTTATTCTCATATTGTGAAGCACTCAGGAGAGCAGATATGAAGAGGCTTTATATTGAAAAGTTTTGTTGTGACTTTTACACTAAATCCCTGCATGAACATGAAAAATTGTCCAGTGCTGAACCTGGGCTGGTACTATGAGTGTCTCTTTACTTGTTCTGTAAAAGAATTGATTAGGTTTTCCAATACAGTAAAACAACTACTTCATCTTTCAGATATGGGACAATTATGAAATGGCCTCTGATTATGTATCCCAGCATTTTACCTGCCTGGCTGTTTACATGGCTAATATCAAAGAGTAAAAGTAAAAAAAATAATTCAGTCATGTTTGGATTTGGAATTTGGTTTCCTTTCAAATCATTGAGATCATATTAGTCATTATTTAGCATTTTACTGTTGTAGGTTGAGAATATGGTTAGAGATGGAAAAATCCATCCATCCATCCATCCATCCATCCATCCATCCATCCATCCATCATCTATACCTGCTTGTCCTCACAGAGTCATGGGGGGACTGATGCCTATCTACAGTGAAGCTTCACTGGATTCACTCAAGTCAGAGTTGTATAGAGGGACTGGTCTAACTGGGAGGAGTGTGCACAGGCTGAATTTGGTGACGTGGGCGGACTTGCTTGTTCATTACCACCCATAGGCTGAATGCATTGTAATGACAACACCAGTTATAAGCACTGTCCTGCAAATTCTTAACTTGGTCAGCAGAGCGGAGCGGCACTGTGACACTCATTGGTCTGAGCTGTTGCTCACAGCTTTTGTGTAAAGAAAGAAGTTTACTTTGGAACCCGCTGATAACTGCTTGAAATTCTAGTTTTTATTATTAATATTATTATAAAATAGTATGTGGTTTTAGAATACATTGCCGCTGACATGTGATCTCTTGTGGAATGTTTAGTGTTTGAATATTTGATTAAACAAATTGTTATAGAATAAAGAAAGTGAAAAAACTAAAATGCCCCGTTTGACCACCAATGTTTCCTCTGCTTTTCGTCACCCATCAAACCACTCAGTGACCTCTTCTTCTGAATGTTTCACCGCAAGATAAAAGTCAATGAGTTGGAACAGCAGCAAGGCTGAGATATTGATTTGTTGTGACCTTTTTCCAGACATTACAGTGCAGCAGTTTTTTCTGTATGATGTTTCTAATGTTCAGCCCATCGAGTCGCCTGTTGTCCTTCTTTCCTCTAATACATTTTGAAGGCATGTTGAAGTTAGATTGGTGCGGCTCTCACCAATCTAACTTTTCCACATTTCTACAAACCGGAAGCAAATTAATTTTTGTAATGCTAGCAGGTGCATTGTTGCCCCTGATTAACTAAAAAGGTCCTAACACAGACTGGTGGGTTGAAGTGGACTCACGAGGAACAGTAGGGGGTTCCAGCAGAACTAGTCCAGAAAAAAATTCAACCTCTATTTTCCATCTGATCTGAGAAATTATCATCAGAATTAGATACTGATGACATGTTGAGGATGACATTCGATAACTGTACCTGTACTGGAAGCACTGAATGTACTTTGACACAGAGCCTAAGGCACTTCTGTCAACCGGCTTACCTCTCCTCAGACTAAAGTTTCAGACAGGGTACTGAGCACTAATCTCAGGCAAAATGTTCTTCATTTACAGCAGAGATTAAGAAAAATCCACGTTAAGGTTTTGTGGTGGTTTTTTATCCTTTCGATTTAGTGGCCCCAAAAACTGGAATGCAGGGGAGAAAATGTTTGGCATCAAGGGAATGAAAATGAAGAGCATATAGAGATATGCTTTGAAGAGTAAGCATGGTGGCATTAGTTTAATCACTATGGAATTTCAAGATTTAAAGGCCATCTATTTGATTTATTTTTCATACAAAGGGAAAGGAATAAATATGGAAATCCTTTCATTTATTTACTTCTAACTTCACTGTACTCACTTTCTAATATTAGAATGTGAATTATTATTTGACTTAGTGGAGATTATTAAATACTTTTTCAGATTTCTAAGCATTATTGTATCATTATTGTATATATGTTTAACAATCCAAACAGTGCTTTCAATATTTATATTCCTTTATTTAATCAGGTAAACCCCATTGAGAGCTAGATCTCATTTTCAAGATCTCATTTTGAAACAAACTTCGTCGGGGAATCGAACCCCGGTCTCCCGCGTGGCAGGCGGGGATACTCACCACTGTACTAACGAGGAGAATATTAAACTGATAACAAATAAAACAAAACATATGTTTTATATTTAATTAATGAAATTGATTGAAAGATGGCCCTGAGCTATTTTTAATGCAAATTTGATAATAATGGATCTTTTCAGGGATGAAACTCTTAATTACACATAAAGCTCCTCCTCCAAATCGCATAAGTGAATGGCTTTGCCTTCCATCCTGGAGTTGGACAAGATATTCACTCCTCTTTTTTACAATCCCTGTAAATAAATGACTCTTCAACACCACATATGCATTAATAAGGACAGGACAAAACTACCAAATAAAATACACTGACACTGCTTTGAAAGGACCTCAAAAGAAGCCAACCTTGCATGTAGGGGCAAATGTTGCAAAGGAAGTACTGGAAACAGCAACGACCAAAAATCAAGAGGCAGCAAGCTGTGAGGAACATCTGAAGGTTCTTGCAACTTCAACTTGGATTCAGTTTCTCAATGAAGTTTCAGAAAAGAAAAAATGTTAAATGCCATGAAAAAACACACATAATTTTCATCAAATCAAAAATTGATAAAGCATTGGAATGTTAGCATTTCTAGTATTAGGTCATGTTGGGACTCTCAGAGCCTCTGGACTGTTTTATCCGGCTGCTCTGTTTTTCATTTGAAATGTAAAATAACCAACAATGGTTCTGGTGTTTTGTTTCTGTTGATTATTTAAGCTGCATTTGTCTTTCAATTACTGAGCATTGTCTATATCTGAGGACAGACATTTTAAGAAATAGAAATGTGTCTTAGCAAAGTAATTGTTAATATTTTTGTAATCATGCTAAGTAACGTCTTTTCATTTTGGGTAAGTTTTTACTTCTATTTTGTTTGACATTTCCAAACTCATCATTTTGGGGGGAGGGTGTCTGAAATCCCTTTTTATCTCCAATTTTTATTCATCACTCTTGATGTGCATCCACTGACTGTCCCCATGTGTAGTTTATTAAAGAATAAACTACTTTTTAATTTATGATTTGTTTAAGTCTCACCATCAAAAATATTTATGAATTCTTTTATATTTTAACAAGAGACTGGGGTGAAAATGGAAGTCATGACTAGAAGAATCTAAAAAGGCTACTAAAAGAAATGCTCCTCTTGATTTTTAAAAATAAGTTTTATTATATTGTCTAAAATATAATGACCTGATCTTGAAAGACGACAAATAAGAAGAGTTAAAATTGCTTGAGCAAACAAAAAATTTGCAAAGCATGTGCAGTCTGCTTCTGGATTAGTAAATTCAACTTTGGCTGGTACGTCAGTCGTTTGCTTATCCTCATCCTGGTATTTTGCACTTCCTGATGATCAGTATGTGCTTGGCATATTCATGAAGGCAGACACACTAAACTTATCTTGCCTGTTATTCTCTTCATTTTGCTGCCCAATCATAGCTATCAGGTTTGCACCTGTTTTGTACGAGGAAGCATTTTAAAGATCAGGCCCACAGTGTCTTGTAGTGCCAAACTAATACGCTCCGTAATTTGAGAACTGAGTTGGAAAACATGTAATAAGGACTAATTGAGACCTGGAAGTGAGCATCCTTTTTAAAAAGCAAGTCAAATCTAAAATAAGTCAGGGATGGTGAAATCAAAACACACATAGAAAAAATATAAGCTTTAATGTGCTAAATCATTTATTTATTTTTTGTATTGGTGTCTTTGAACCATTTAGACATATTTTCAACAGTCAAAGACAACAGCAAGTTTTTTTCTTAGTATAGGTTTTAATGAACTCAAGTTAATTATCCCATTTAAACCCACCGGTCACAATAGTGGCCAAGAAATAAATTTTACTTTCAAGGACTCCAAAAAGCTTACTGATAAAGTTTTCAGTTAATGTTCAGCAAATATTGAAAGTTTAGAGTGTTTAGATAATACTGATGCAGTATCACATGTTTAGAGTAAATTATCACATGACCAGAGCTGTTTACTGTATATCTTGGTTGCACCTTGGCGAGAGGAAGAGTGCAACAAACCTCCCAAAGAAGAGGTTAGTAATATATGTTTAAATCAACATAAGGCAGAGATTTTTGGGGCACGTCATCTTTAAAGTGTCTAGTTATGATATTCACTTTTGCATTATCAAAAATTGGTTTGGTGTGTGAGCAGGATGTATAAAAATGTTGACGGTCACAATAGTGACCGGTGGGACAATACGTACCATATTCTTCCAATTCCAAACTTCTTCTTTTTTAAGATTAATTTTGAGTGTGTTTCTTGATCTGTTGGACTTAGTGATGGCCAGACAAAGTATACAACAATGTAGTTATAAGAAAGATGGAATCCTTACTGATTTTGGTAGTGGTGGCTTAGACAGGGATAATCCATGCCTGATTTTGAATGCTTAGGATCAGTTCATGGGAAAAGAGATTATTTCCCCCTTCACCAATCATGTGGCACTCTGTTACCACCTGATGAAGGGACAACTGTCTCTTTGATGTACCCTTTAAAACTAAAGAGTATCCAAGTGAGGTTCTGAAACAAGACGAGAAACTTCTGGTCCACTAAAAAGACAACAATATTTTCACAGTAGAAACAAAGATGAGAAAGAACTACACAGAGACTGATGTCTAATAGATCAAATAGATCATGAGAGGTGTAGACCTTCATGACCAAAACCCCTCAAGGTACAGAATCATGATCAGGTCCAATAAGTGGTGGTGGCCCATCTCAAAAGTGCACCTGTAAGTAGGATGACTGTTGCTTAGGAGGTTGGAGTTTATCTTGTAACTTATGGGTTGCCTACTGGAACTCCCACTTTGTCTGTGTCAGTCGTTGTGACCTTGATCAAGAGAACAATTCACCCGCTATGCCTGCTAGTGGTAGTTAAAGGACCCGGTGGTGCCAGTGTATGACTACCTTACTTCTGTCAAACTGTGCCAGGGAAGCTGTAGCTACAATACAGCAGCTAACTGCTATCAGTGCGTGAATGTGTGTGAATGGGTGACTGACTAAATGTGGTGAAAAGCACGTTCAGGTCATTTGGACTTGATAAAGAACTATACAAGTACAGGTCATTTACCTTTAAGATAGTATTTTATAAATGTGTCATAGGAGGGACGACTGGTTTGCTGACCTTCTCATAGGTTGTGGCTTATTATCTTATGCAAAGGTTTGGCACAAAGTCAGTATGTCATGGGAATAGATCTCAAATGGACACTTCTCTTTAAGATGTGACCAAGACACTTACTGGTCATTCAATGCAAGAATTGTTTCCAGAGATGTTGCTTTTGCACCGCACATGCCTGAGAGAACGTCATAGCTTAATTGCACATTGAGTGCTTCAATAAAGTTCATGGAAAGTAAGGAGGGGATGAAATAACCTAAAATTGAAGAACACCAAAGTCACCAAATGGTGAGAAGGAGCCTTCTAACTAGCTTTTGATTCCAGGCCTTGGGGTCCGGTATACTGTAACTTTCAGGTGTGTCCCTGGTCCAGCACACCTGAATCAAATGGATCATCTCCTCAGTATGCAGTCCAGTTCTTCAGAGTCCTGATAATCACCTGATTCAGGTGTATTGAAGCAGAGACGGATGGAAAAGATGCTTGACACTGACCCTCAATCCCTGGAGTTGAAGACACCTGGACTAAATTTATTACTGTATGACAGTGTGACCAACAGATGTTCATGATTTTCAGTAATATAAATTAAGGCCTCTACTATAGATGTTGTCTTTATGATATGTTAACGTGATAACATAACACTACAACAGACTGAAGTTCATTATTATTATGCATAAACACTCAAGCACTCAAATTTACCTTGGTTTAGAATATACAGATAGTCAAATTTATACTTTACAAAGCAAATGTTGCACTAAAACAATTCTGTGACAAATATACTCAAATAAAGAAACAATATTCACCTTTTATGATCTTTTCTATTTGGAAAAAGCACTTTTAGCTCATCTTAGTAAGAACACCATATTATCCCACTGGTCACAATTGTGACCGATCATAAAACACACATTTTCATATATGTTTCCACAATTTTTTAAATTATTTCCCCTTAAAGGGCTATCAATGACATCTGATTTTAATATTTTCATGTCTGGAAAAAATGTGGGTTTAAATGGGTTATGATGTCAGAAAGCTGCTGACACGTTCGCTATTGAAATAATTCTTTTTCTTAGATTATCCCAAATGGATGATCTGGGATCAGTTTAGCATGTGGTGGTGGATAGTGAGGGAAACACACACACACACTCATGCACCCCCACGCGCCTATGCACACACCCACTCACCCCCACATCCAGATGAATTAATAAAGATATTGGGTTCACAATGATAGAAAAACAGAGTTTTAGAATTGGGCCTTGCTGCAGTGACTGTGGCTTGTTTCACAGACATGTTAATGGTGATGCGTT
The DNA here is from genome assembly GCF_001444195.1 of Xiphophorus couchianus. Classification (NCBI taxonomy): domain Eukaryota; kingdom Metazoa; phylum Chordata; class Actinopteri; order Cyprinodontiformes; family Poeciliidae; genus Xiphophorus; species Xiphophorus couchianus. Next base: position 27,542,403 of record NC_040240.1, read on the forward strand.
GTTTTCTAATAGATTATCTCAACTGCCTGAGAGATCATTTTCAGCATTACAACAATCAAAACAGTAATTATATGAAATAAAACACTCTTGGCAGATGGCAGCAGAGTTAATTCTGAGTGTATTTTTAGCACCACAGTAATGTTGGAGTGCACATTAAGCTAATTTTCATAATTTTTAAAGACTTCAACACCTTGGGGATCTGCTCCGACTGATTACTGATAACGTGCAACACGCAACAGAAGCTCCAAATGGGCCCAACTCCATTTTTGTCATACAAAGTGTTTTAGAGTAATAATTTACAAAGCATGCTTCAGTGTAAGTAGGAAGACGAAGGTGGCTTGGTTAAAAGCATTTGACTAGATGGTGGGAACAGAGATGGCAGGCTGTGCTTGGGGAGTTATTGCTCCACTTACTTTACAAACTGAAAATCTCATTAAGTGTGACACTGAAGATTAGTTGAGAGGGACCAAAGTGGAAAGAGAATGAACCCACCAAGGGGCTTTGAGGAGGCTTTAGCTTTGTTTGCCATCATTAATTCAGCATTGAAACAGCTCAGAGGGAAGCTCCCAGTCACTGATCAGAAGAGCTGTGGATATGACAGGCGAACAGGTGCCCTGTTTCCTCTCCAAACACTTCTCCCTTTTAGCTCCAATCTTCAAGTCTTAATTGAGGTGGGTTGTGTGTTTGGACCATCTGTGTGCTGACAAAATAAAGCCAGCTTTGATTTATTACACCTCGGGATGAATTATGTTCTGAATTTCATTTATGAAACTTCCAATTCTGATTGTAAACTAAGATAAGTGTGGTAACAATAGTAACACTGACATCTAAGAATACAATATGACATAAATTGATGCTTTTATTTAACAAAGGGAGTTAAAGAAACAACGCTTTGGGTGTACATTTTATAATCACATTTTATCATTATTGAAGGTTCACACATTAAAGCAGAGTGTGAAGCTCATAGAAAATCTGAGATGTAAATGTGAAAAATAAAATTACCATGTGCATGTTATTGTGCATATGAATACACACAAAAGGTTTATTAAGAAACTGAGCATTCTTTATTTTCTAGCTTGGTGGAAAGCTGCAGAGACATTTGACTTTTGTTTTGGATTACGTTTACTTTGCTTGGTTTGTTTTGTTGTTTCACTAAACTTCTCCCTTTGGCTTGTAAAACTATCTTCTGTCTCTTTTGTTTTCCCCACAGATTAGAACACAGGACAAAAATAGATCCCTTCTATTTGTTCATAGCGGGTTGTAGTTCTGCTTTTCTAGATTTGTGTTACAAGCATGGGACATCATATATCATAGTTTAGTAGTAATGGTCTGATACTAGCCAGGTTCTAAAACTAAGTGTGCTGAAACACAAAACAAAATTAATGTCAAATTTTATTTAAAAAAAACAAAAACAAAAAAAACTGTAGTTAAGTGGACTAGCGCACTTTGCTGTAAATCAAATGTTGTGAATGAACTGATGAAAAGATGGAGTTGTCTCTTCTGAAGGAGCCTTAGCAATTCATCTGTAACCACAAAGCCAAGAGGAAAAGACTTCAGCAATGGAATGATATAAGCAATCGTTTTCTAACAAAATAGGAAGATTACTGCAGTTGTCTTACATTTCTGCCACATTCTTTTTAATATTGAGAGTCTGGAATTATTTGCATTGTTGTACACTTAAGTTTAAACTTAAATTATTCCAACAACTGACCAGAAATATGTTCAAAAGCAGCAAAAATAAAAGAGGCCGTACCTTTTTTGATAATTATGTTTCTATATTGTCATTTTTACTTTTATTTTTGGAATTCAAGCTAGATGAGGAATTTGTATGCTGGATTCATTGTTGTCTTCATAATTCTCTTGACTTAATTAAAGTTACACAAAAAGTCAAAATTAAATAAACTCAAAAATTATATGAATCACTTTATAATTGAGTCAGTGCACTTACATGTGGCTCCACAGTTGTAATCAGTCACTCACAAGACCAGTGCTAATCAGATATTCATGAGCATGCAGAGGCGCATGTCTAATTACACTCAACCTTTTGTAAAAGGACATCAATCAGACTTGGCTAGCTTGATTTTCCTGTTAGAAATTTGAACATGAAATAAAATCTTAAACACCGATTTTGGTTAATTTTTCTTTCTATGTAATTTCAAATGTTGTTATGCCATAAACATAGAATAAAAAAAAACACAGCAATTATCTATCAGTCTTACTTAATGCTTTCAGATCATTTTCATGAAGCATAGCAGGTGGGAAATCAACTCAGGATGTAATAATTAAAATGGTAACAACCTACCATTTGTGTCAGCACATCCTCTTCCTCTCCCACCGTCTCACCTGCACAGTTACATTACCCCAGTTATGTCTGACTGCCATGGGGGTCAATGTCCATAATATTAACTCCATAAATATATTCAAATCACTCTGAAAAACCTATCATTTTATTTTTTTAAGTTCTTTCATTTTACTATTTTAAGTTGACTGTGTGCGTATGTATTTTGTCAGTATTGTTGCTACATGCATGCTCAGTCGGAGGTATTGCTGCAAAGTAAACAGCAATGCAAGCGCTACAATGTACTGGTCCAGGAGGAAAGAATGCTGCAAGTCAATGACTCCATGCAATCTGCTGAGTTTGGTTAGAGAGATTTTTAAAAAAATCTTTTTGAATAATTAACTGAGAAACCTGCACCGTTTGAAAACTAGAATCAATTAGAATGTATGGATGATTGTATTGAAATGATTTTTTATAAAGTGCCCTGAGACAACAGTTGTTGTGAAGTGGCACTGTATAAATAAACAGAATAAATAAATTAATTTAATTGAATTTCTCTCTGTGTTGCCTTCCAAAAGAATAGAAACTTTCCCAGGTATCTCCCTGCCTCTGGCCCAACGACTGCTGGAAAAAAGCATTAGCAGCCCCCCACCTGCATGGTGACTACAAACTATGGCTGGATGGAAACTAAAGGGACTTTTGCATTTGGAAAAAAAACTTATGTAGGTTATATAAGTTAGGTTAGGTTATATAAGTAACATAAGTCGCTTATGTTACTTATATAATTAAATGTAAGAAACATAATTAAACTAGAGTAACAAAGAATGACTACAGACAAGAAGTAAACTAGAATCACTAAGAAGGACTGAACTAAAATAAAACAGAAACAAGACTGATTGAAGAAAGAAAGAAACTAAGGAACAAAATAATAAACAAAATCAAAACAACTCAGGATCCAATCAATATCTCAAAATACCTAAAATATCAGATATTTGACACACTTTTATACAGTAACTGAATTTTTTTTTTTTGGGGGGGGGGGGGATTTGGATCAGTTCTTTTCTGTATATTTATTTAAGATGCATTTATAACTTCTGTTTTGGATCTGTGTGTTTTTAATGAAGGGATGATGTAATGGGTAGAAAGTTCAGAGTCTTATTTCTATCCACACTGAACAGGAAATCCTTTCCTAATGATGTGTCTAAGAAACTCCTCACAGAACTCAGCCATTTGGCAGCCTCCAGCAGCAGTGTGTCGCTAAGCACCAATAGTTAACTTATACTGCCTAGTGTGGGTGTTAATAGCTGTTAGCGACTGAACGTAATGGCTTATTCTCTCAGAGGAGCACTTTATAAGATGTGTACACTGGGAATGAAGAAAACCTCTGGATGCTTTGGTAATGTAGAACGTGCTGTTCAGTGTAGCAGAGCAGAAAACCCATCAAAGCTTCTAATATGTGTGAACACAAGTGTTTTACACAAGTAAAATTACTCTTCTAATTTACAACTTGCATTTCATCAGTTTCTTTCTACATGTTTAGATTTATTTCCTGATCCAGTACATGTTCTGTGTGTCTTTGTTTTAGAAAGACCTTTGTAGCACTTTAATTATAAATAAAAATCATGTTCATCAAGATTAATAATGTAATCATTTCTCAGCATCTAAATGTTTGCCAGAAAAATTCACCCTTCAACACTTTTTCTTGACAGCACTGGCATATTTTACCTGAACATTGTCCTTATAGAACAGTTGGACAGAGAAGGTGACACAGAAAAGCAGGCATGTAGAGTTGGAGTCTCAGCGTGTGTCTCTGACGTGTGTCTGGTAGATAATCTGAGAAGGGAACCAGAGATTCGGTGATGGCCTGCAGGGCTTCCAAGATTTGGAGATCATCACCAAAAACAAATATTGAAAATACCAATGGAAACATGAAAGAGCTGCTCTGCAATTATAAAAAGTTTTATTGCTGTAGCTTCTAAAGGAGAGTATTTATTTTCAAATAAATAAATAACTTTTTAAAAATTATAATATAAATAAGCAGGACATCATTTTTTAAATTCTATTTCTATTATATTGTGTTACAGTTTTTGTATAGATACTCACCTCATTCGTAACCAGATATAAACATGGTGGTTGAATGAAAGTCATAAATCTGTGAGCCGTGTAAAAATTTCTAGGCTTTACTGTGATTGGAGGGCAGTTTTATTAGACCAAGTCCCGGATCAATCTACAGCCTGCAGCAGCTCCAAGGGAGAAACTGTTAATGCAATACAAAGGATAACTTCTTCTGGTTGAAATATGGAGAGAATGGAGCCCAGATAAAATATTCATGCCAGTCAGCTTTATAAAGATGTTTTTCCCCTTCATTTTAAGAGAGGTTCAATCAAAGATATAAATTTTGTCTTGGGACTTCACATGGCAGCATATGTCAGAGTTATGCTAGTTGCTTTTACTGTGCAGGAGAGTTCAGCAAAGGATCAAGCCTACTTGAAATCATACTCAAGTACTAAAATATCTGGGATGCCTCAGCCCATATCTGGGAAGGTCACCCTGTAAAGGTCAAATGTTTTTCACCTGGAACTGTCCAGCTGGGTTCCTCACTGAGAATCAGAACAAAATTGTTAGAAGTAGAAAAAGTATTTTTGTTTGATGAATAACCAAAAACAAGTTCATCAGCCTTTTCTTTTGATGGTGATTGTGTCTGCCCACTAGACAGCTTACAGGAGTTTCCTCTTGTCATGACATCAGGTTGTCATCACCACACCAGAAAACTGTTTTAGGAAACTTTGCATCAATCTTTGTTGTTAAGGTTTTCAGGGAGAGATGGTTCCAAGACAATAGAAACAATTTTAATGCTGTAAGGAGAAGAACCTAAAATGCATTGAGTTCTAAACTAGCAGAATAAGATCATCCATTTTAAAGGGAATTCTGACAGGAATCACATTATCTGCATCAGAAGTTTATTAATCACAGCACTGCAGTTTTCAAAGATTTCAGTAACATCATCTGCAGGATAAAAATCATTTTAGCTCCATCTAGTGTTAGATCCCAGGAGCAAGAACAGAAATAGGAAGATAGTAAAATTTTCTATTTTATATGAAGAGTTTTTCATTCCTCCTCAAAATTATTGTTTCGTCTGATCTGAACAAAATTATCTTATAAAGCAAAGCCAAACTAAATTTGAAAAGGGGGAAACTAACGTCCATAGAAATAATTCCTTAGCTTTTTTTTTTTAACTGCTACATAAACGTGTTCTAAATGAGTTATCTTAGAATAATTTACTCACTATGGATGTTACATTTCACCAACCTTATTTTCACTGGTTGTGGAGCCTGTTGCTATGGTAACTAGGCAGCAAACAGGCTTGTTTTCCATACAACTTGGGCGATTAACAATTAGGAAATCCTTACATGCTGATTATGTGAGGTAAAGAAAACAATCTGTCAGCACAAGAATGAGATTGCTGCACCAAACAGGCCCTCACATTCTAGATTATTGTACTAAATACTTAAAATAAATGGACACTTTGTTTACTCTAAAACTGACCCACATAAAAAAATATTGAAATGCAATTGTTTAACCACAATTATGTGTCATAAGCATGTCAAGCATGTATCTCAAAGATTTTACAGGGAGTTCAAAACTATTTTAATTGACTTTGGTAGAGAGAGGATGACTGCTCTGCCAAGGGGGGGAATGCAATACTTTAAACAAATATGTGGATATGAGAGATAGCATTCTGTGTTGATATTTTCTAGACCTCACAGTTTAACAAGAGGGCAGGAATAGGAATTTTAAGAAGTTCCTGGTTTTACAAACTATGTGGGTTTGTAAAACACTTGAGGGAACCACAGGGCACTTAAACATGTGTAGCTCCATCTCAGAGCTGCAGTTTCCAAGTCAACCTTCCACATTACAGAGAAACCCTTCACACACACGCACACCACATGCACACCCCCGCCCTCACACACCCATTCACACACATTGTCCCACTCAGCTCCTTCAAACTAGCAACAATTAACAAAAACTGTGCATCTACTGATGCATAGATCTCTTAGATCAGATATCAGGAATAGTTCTGGATAGTGTTAAGGTTTTTATAGTGGGGGACTTTACCCCACTATCTTCACATCTAATGTGAAAAAATCCCCAATATATTTATTTACATCTTACATATTAACATTGAAAGTCAACATGTGAGATGAATGGAACAAACTAGACTAAAACCCCACAGAGTTAGAGTTGCTTTTGAGCCATTATAACTGAAACACTGACCAACAGTGTGATGTGTCATGATGGCACTTGGCACAATGTAATGTTTATAGCTTTTCTCAATTGTTGACTGTGAGGTGTCATCTGTGACTTTGGATTTTTACGATGTAAAGCAATTTGAATTCCCTTATTTCTGACATTTGCTATACAAATAAACTTTGATTGATTAAGTAATTAATTAATTCATTGATTAAATAAAGCCTTTGAAAGACATTCTTCATAAATACAATGTATTTGAGTAAAAACAAAATAATTGGCATCCTGTCTTTGGTATGTGAGGTGGCACTGGGAATATTTGTATAGTCTGATGTCTGGACTGTGTTGATTCAGAGTAGGACAACACATTTTTAAAATTGTTGATTAAAATGATTTAAAAATAAAGTATATGCACTTTGAATCATTGCATATGGACAAAAGACAAAAGTAATTTCTGTTTCATAATTTCTCATTTGATGAGCAATGATAATTTTTATTGCAAATACTCAAAATGATAATCATTCTTGTTTTCTTTCACAGAAATATAATATTAAATCAAACTGTGACAATAACTGGAGTGATTCCTTGTTAAATCATATGAGAGGGTTATAGAAGGCAGAATATTGATTGTATTCTCCATCGAGCCAAGATGAATGGCATAAAGATGACCATCGTTGGGTTAAAGTGCCTTGTGAAAGATATTCAAGCCCTAACCTACAAAAGTGTGGCTCCAGATTAGGCAGGGATCCAGCTGCTACTAGAAGGATGTGTTTGAAATTCACCAAATAGTTCAGAGGCGTTCTTAGTTTGATGAGGTTCATCACCTAGTCCAGGAGCTGTGTGCTGACCAGGGTCACCTCAGCACTATTTTTGTCTCACTCAAGCCCATTTACATGACCTGCTGACCCCCAGTGTTGCCTGCATCTCCTGCCAGGACACCAACTACGGGTCTCAATGCCACAAACAAAGTCTGTCTAACTGGTCAATGCTGCAAAAGTTTAGATTTTACAACTCATTAAAACTTTACAGCTTTAGGCTGCTGTACACCAAATGTTCGAAATCTGAAAATGTGACACCAGATGCACTAAAAACTTCAAAGAATTGCAGCAGTAGACATGCAGTAAAACTTTGATGACCCTAGAGGCATGTCCACCTGTCCTTCCAACATCCACATTAAATACTTCATTTTTACCCATTTTCCTGTCACAGTTGTTAAAACATATATGTCCCCCTAAAGACTGTGTTGCGTTATTCCTATTTTTAGTTTATTATTTATGTTCAATTGTCGTGACAGGATAAAAAACTGTAATTCAGTTGCACTGCTTGCTTGTATCAGTTTCTTTATTCTTTCCTTTTATGTATTGATTGGTAATACATTCTAGAGACTTTGCTGAAGGACATCACAACTTTACAGATCATATTCCTAGAAGGACCAGTTATAAATCCATTTAAATGAAATTCCTCACTATGCAGGAGTGTTGAGTATATGAAGGCATTTTGTCTGTTTGAAAAGAAAATAGCTGAGGCTGCTTCTGCCTCACACTGTCAGAGCATTGCTGAGCCTGAAAGATGAGCTGTTTCAGTGTTATGTGTTCTGTGGTTTAATGAAATAGGCTTCACCAAAGTTGTAAATGAGAGAGTTAATATAAACCACGAAATTAATTGTATCACGTTATTCTTCATCAAAAATGTGAACTTTTCTCTTCTAGATACAAATAATCCTAATAAAGAGGGTTTTCAACCATTTCTAATCAATGTATCCTTTGAAACAAATCAATAACTGGATTTAAGATTAATGATAATAATAATAATAATAATAATAATAATAATACTTTATGTTAATAGTAAAATGCTTAAGCATCAACATCAGCACTTGTCTTACAGTGTAATGAGAATAGCTCCATTTCAGTTTTCCCATTCAGATTAACATCTGGAACATCCTTTAACATGGAATAACAAAGCGGTAAATCACAGATAACACAAATTTACTGGAAAGATTTCATATTTAAATATTTAGTCATTGCATGAGACATTGATATTTTTTGTTTTTTGAAAATTGTGTAGTCTATATTCAGATGACTAAGTAGTAATAGCAACGTAATAAATTTCCATCTTCTACAAATACCTTAAGAAATGTAAATAAAGCCTCAGAGGTTTGCCACAGCAAAGTTCTGGAGGACAAACTGTCCTTCTCCCTGCTCTGCCACATTCTCCTCCTTCATTCCAATTTAGTATTATATTTGATCTTATTTCAAATTTTAACTTTGTTCTCTCCAACCAACATAGAGAGGTGTGAATGCAATATTGCATTTTACCAGTGAAGCATTTATTACTTTATATCAGGCTTCTATTAAGTTGTTTCTCTCCTAAAGTAGGTATCACTACCATTAACTTCTTAGTTTTCTCTAATATTTATAGAACTCCTACATCAATGCTTGTGTTTCTTTTTTGTGTATATCGGCTCTGTCTTCTCAAACTCCAGTCGATCGAGGCAGATGGTCTCTTGCGCTGAGCCAGGTTCTGCTGGAGGTGTCTTCCTGTCAATGGAGAGTTTTTCTCTTGCTATGTGCAACGTGCTGCAAGTCACAGCGCAATGTGCTGTGACTTGCAGCACATTGCGCTGCAAGCACAAGAACAAAGAACAATGATGTTTTAACCAAAGATCCACGAGACGTAGACATACCTACTGTTAATGTTAAAGTGAGACTCATTGTTTCTGCTGAAGCTTCCATGTTCTGATGTTAGTATAATGTGCTGAGCCTTTTGTGACACTTTGTAGCTCAAAATACAGCAAACACTACATATTGTTTGCTACATTGCTCCTACTTTAAAAATTGGTCTCATAAAAATTTTAAGTTGGAACTGTTTTGATTCTTTTATTTTTGGCTTTTATTTACCAGAATTTGAACATAGCATTTCTTTCCCCAGGAAATAACTGAAACGTCACAAATATAATTCCTAAATGTAATTTTTCTCTCTTTGAATGTATTGGGCATTTCATTTCAGATATAAGAAAAACAGAACATATGAAAAATTTACATTCTATATTACTTGAGAAAAAAAAAAGTCCATTATCATCAATGAAGAAATTTCATATATGACTTCATGTGACCTTGACTTTACCTTTTAGTTAGCCAATGTAGTTTATACATGTGTCTAGGGCACTCATCTAACACTGGCTAACAAATATATTTTACTCTCTTTCCCAGATTACAAGTGTCCAAGCCTCAAGGTCAGACATTGTAAAGACAGGACACCCCAAGTCCATGCCAAAGCATATATGGACAGAAAATGGGAAGGAAATGTCCATCAGCAGGCTCTTGTCACAGACTCTACATGGCAACAAGAACAGTACTGCTTTGGACCTTCACTATAACACCCCAGAGCCCTACTCAGATCAAGACCTATGGGATTGGCTGAGAAACTCCACAGACCTGCAGGACTCGAGGCCTCGAGCTAAACGGCGGCCCATGGTTAAGACAGGAAAGTTCAAGAAGATGTTTGGCTGGGGGGATTTCCATTCCAACATAAAGACAGTGAAACTCAACCTTCTTATTACTGGGAAAATTGTGGATCATGGCAATGGTACCTTCAGTGTGTACTTCCGCCACAACTCAACTGGCCAGGGGAATGTATCGGTCAGCTTGGTCCCTCCAACAAAGATAGTGGAGTTTGATGTGGCAGCACAGCAGTCGGTCATTGATGCAAAAGACTCCAAGTCTTTCAACTGCCGAATAGAATACGAGAAGGTGGAAAAGGGTGCAAAGAATACGCTCTGCAACTTCGATCCATCTAAGACCTGCTACCAGGAGCAAACCCAGAGCCATGTTTCCTGGCTCTGCTCCAAACCTTTCAAGGTTATCTGCATCTTCATTTCCTTCTACAGCACTGACTACAAACTGGTGCAGAAGGTGTGCCCAGACTACAACTACCACAGTGACACTCCCTACTTCCCCTCTGGCTGACATTCTCAAATGCAACACAGGCAATTCAATAGATGATTGGAAGAAAAACTGGGGACTCTTCCCATTTCAGAGAAATCTGTATGTTCACCATAACATCCCACAACATGTCTGCACCATTCTGTATAATTTTGTTTTTCTTCATTGATTATTAAAATTGTTTAGAAGGAGCATATCATTTGAAAATGTCAAACCTAGATATATAGAACTGTAAGATGCTTAAAATGTACCTGGAAAAACTGTGTGAAAACTGATTGTTTGCTGTTAGAATTTCCCCTTTGAATTATGTTATGTATCTCCTCAGCCTGGGTTATAATGGAGAGGCTTATTGGTCCAGTTGGGGCTGTAACTGTCACTGTTAAACTTTATCCTACTTGTTCACTGTGTTTATTTATTAACCCCAAATCTATCATATTTTCATATTGGTTTTTTTTTCACTTTTCACAATGGATTAACTCTCTGGCCAGCAGGATCTGAAATTATTGCCTCTGCAGTGCACTTTTAAGCTCCTCTTTGTTCTTACATAACTGGAAAGCAAATTTAATTAAGTCATTCTGAAACAATAAAGGATACTCTACAGTCGATATTACTGAAACTGCAAAACAGTTAATGACGAATTAAATGTGAGTTTGGTGGTTTTAGAAATGTAAGATGGTCTTTCCTGCCAACAGGGTGAACCAGGACTAAGCAAACTCCTTCACTCAAGTCCAGTTGAATTGTATGCTACTAATGTCAATCCTCAGTTGTCCTCAGTATGCTTTTGAGTGAAGCCAGGATGTTGTGTTTAGTGGATGACTGGCTGACTTACTGAATGTTGTCATTGACTGACTGAATGATCATTCACGAAAGGGATGGATGGTGGGTTGAGCTTCCTCAGTCTGAATTAATATATCAACTGTAATGTACTAAAATCTATATCTTAGAGCCTAATTTGTATGAATGATTTGTACTGTACATAGTTTATCCAAATTCTGCTGCTTCTGTACACGTCCCCACATGAGCTGTGTGTTTACCCCTTCCTGCTCTTGTTCACCCCATTATAATGCTTGTTCTTGGTTCCTCTATCAGATACAATGATGTTGATGCCCTAGATGTGAGTTTCATGAAAACAACAATTCTGTACACAAATTGTAAAACTGACTAAATATAATAAAACTATTCTCAGAATTATTTTCTTTCTTGGGGTGTGGGATGAATAAAAACATGGTAAGCTTTTATGAATTGGATGTTCGTGTAGTAAAAATTTTTAAGTCACTGTTGCTATAATAACAACATTTAAATTTAAAAATCTGCTAATGTTCAGGGGTCTTATATATAAAGGACTGCATTGGATTCACACTAACCGTATATGTGTGCCCAAAAGGCAAAAATATTGTACACCAAAAATAAAATAAAATAATAATCTAATTTAAAAACCATGTGCATGCACACAGGCAAGCAATTTTCCTTTATAGATCATAGCTAAATCTAAAAGTTTGTGCACAAGGTCCTGTCTCAGATACGGCCCTTTATACACAGAATTTTAACCATCCATCCATTATCTAACATGCTTATCCCTAACCCAAACTCTAGTGAGAGGCGGCATCACCCTGGACAGGTCCTCTAGTACATTGCAGCACATTCAACCATAAATGACCAATGAAAACTACCTCATGAATGTTACGGTGTATTTAAATGAGCCAGTTGATCAATGCAGTTTCATGATTAACAGTGGCGAATACACTGAAAAAAGAGACAAAAATAATAAATTTTCACAGGGGCAGAAGGTAATGTTAGTAAGGTGGAAAGTAGTGAAAACAGAATTTTTGGTTGTCACAGTGACATGAAATGAAGTTTGTACAATGCTACTGGCGTTTTATGTGTGAACGATATTATGGCGCACTTCCTCTGCATCAGTGGGGTTTGGAAATGGTGTTTAGAGCCAGAGCCTGGGGTGGGGTGGAGGTGGGAGGGGTTAGCCACTGTTCCTTGCAGGTTATAGCAGGATAATGCATCAGTACATCAGGCACTAATAGTTAAAATTCCACAAACTAATTTTTCATCAACTCACCAAGAAGTTGATGAAAGTGCTATCATCTTTAGCACCTGCCTGCTGTCTCTTCCCTACACCGATTTGCATCAGGATGAAGGAGTCACCAGTTAAGTCACTAAATTTATCAAGTTGAAGTCATATATGACTTGCGCGTAAAACTGCCTTTTAATGTTAGCCTGCTCTCTAACATTCTGACTTCTCAGGCTAAATTTGATGCATTTACTGGTAATGTTAACAATATCATCCCAGATGGCAGGCATTATTGCATTTACTGCTGGCTAATATCCCAGACATATGGATAAGTTTGCATACATATTTGGTTCTTTAATGTGGCTTCAGGCAGAGAGTTAATTATTTTTTTATTAATTCAAACACATACCTGTCTGATAATTTGTGCTGGTAGGAACCGGTTGCCTAGAACTCCAGAGTGGTGAAGACCTGTAATTGAACAGGGTCGTTTGGTTCTGGCGCGTCGGTCTCTCCTATACCGGACCCAGTTTAACACACAGAAATCAATGCTCTAGTGAGTCTAAACCAGCATATAAACCAGTCATCATCATCCTGGGCCTGAAGATCTTGGTGAGCCCTGAAAATGCCTCTATCCCTGTTCATTAAACAAGTTAAAACTAAGCACGCGCATGGCTTAAAATATCTCAGCAAGTGATTTACATTTTAACTTCAAAATAAATCATTTGACTTTAAATGCGGGGAGGGGCTGTGGTGCGGGGTGAGGGGGTAGGGAGACAGGTTGACCTCAAATACAAAAGTTCTAACTTTACTTGCCTCAACTTTGTCTAAGCAGAGCAACCAATCAATGGCATACCCTCCCCTGCTACATCTTCTATGGCTCCCATCAGCCATCAGGAGAATGTTTGAAATATAGCTTTCATAGAATAATAATCATGAATAATAATAATAATTTCAAATGTAAGCTCTTTCATATAATTAGTAACATTTACTCTAATAATCCTTGATGGATTATTTTTCTCATTGCAAAGACAGTAGACAAGTTACCTCTGTCAGTTAAACATGTAATTTAAATACATAAATAAAGCCAAATGAGTTAAGTGACATTACACTTCATACGTTACTAAAAATACCTCTTATAAATTTCTGTAGATTAAGTTGTACTTTCTATTTGTGATGATCAGAGTATTTTAGCATGTAAATAATATCAGAAATCAGACAGGCTACATACAGAAGAATGGATGAATCTTTCCATATTCTGTGCTGTTGGTTGCATTTTGGAGATACATGGTGGTTTGTACACAAATTCACTGTAAGATACAAGAGGACTTTGATACTTTGTTATTAGGAGGTAGTTGTTGTATATCTAGTAATAGAACTAGTTACAAAGAGCTAGTTACAAGTACCTTTTATTTATTTTTGTGAGTCCGTGTACACTTATATTGCACTAAATAAGTACATTATAAAAATTATAAAGCAATTTATCTGGGTGTAGGTGATTTATGTTGAGCACTTTGTGATGAGCACTGAAGTCAACAACAGAACACCACTCAGGTTCAGATCAGTGAGGCTGTCATTGCTCACATGAACATTGAAGTCCCCCAGCTGAACAAGACAGTCCTTAGGAGGTTCATTCTGTAGGTACCCCCTCCAAAGATCTGAACTGCTGCTTGTCTCAAAAGCACAAGTGACAGTCAAAACCTGCCCTCCAACACATAGTCAGAGGGGTGAACCCCAACGCATGAGCACCAAGATGGGGGATATGTCCACTCCTGCTTAGTGCCTTTCACCAGGGGCAACTCCAAAGTGAAAGAGAGTCCGTCCCCTCTGACAGGTACTAGTTCCTGAGCCAGAGATGTTCATTGAAGTGAATCCAACAGTTTCTCGCTGGAACATCTCAACTTCACACACTGGCTCAGGCTTCTTCCCTACCAAAGCGGTGAAATTCCACATCCCAAGTGCCAGCTTCTGTAGCCGAGGTTCAGATCGCCAAGGTCAACGCCTTTGGCCATCACCCATAACCCATTGCACCCAACCTCTTTGCCCCCTCCCACTGCAATTTGTCTGGTCCCTCACCTAAGTCTTGTTTGCTATGGGTAACCCTACTAGTAGCATGAAGCCCCTAACAGCATAGCTAGTAAGATCATTGGGATATTCAAACCCCTCCACCAAGGCAAGATGGCAGCCCATGGAGCGGATGATTGGTACTTTGATCAATATATTTGCCTGATGATTTTGATGACATTTGACAAAATTTTGCGTTTATTGCTGTTTCATGTTTTTATGGTGTAAAACACTTTAAACAGCCTTATTTCTGAAATGTGCTATACAAATAAGCACATTTACAATTGGATGTTAAATGTACCTGTTTATCTTGTAAAATGCTTAAGATGAAAACCATTATGAATTGGTACTTTATAAATAAGCAGAACTGAAAACTGAATTAAGATTAGTTCATTAAAATATGTTCCCTGACATAATCTGAAAGAAATCATTAAAGAAGTGCTTTAACCATAAGTCATGCTTTGCGCATCGTATTTAACATGTTTTTATAAACAATATGCATAATGAGTCTGTGCCACCTTTCACCAGAATGATAGTCATGCATGACTACAATTATTTTAGGAGCATGCTCTGATCAAGCACTGTGTGTGATCAAACAGATTCTAATAATTGCCATAAAGTTGGACAGACAGAACCCCGTCCCTGGGGGTTTGTTAAGATTGAAATGTGATGCTGATTGCGTCTGTTCCAAGACCCAGTGGCACCTGCCATCAAATCATCCAACTCTGCAGTTAGAATCAGTTTTCAGCTCTAAATGTATTAGAGTGTCTTGGGTAGAGAAATCTGCTGCTCACAACATATCAGTAATTAAAACGACTACCAGGTTGGTGTGTTTATTGCAGGCCCTAGGAGTGCATTAATAGACGTCCTCATTAATCCTCAAGACCCACTGACAAAAGTTGGTCCTTAATGAGAACTTTTACCAAGTCAGCAGAGGTTGTTTATATTCAGAAAAGAACCAAATGCTTAACTCAGTGATTCTTACTGATTCTATTCAAGACATTTTGACCTCAGAGCAGTCTCATTAAGAATATTCTTGGGTCCAACATGACCCCCTTGAAAATGGATAGTGTTTACTTGATTAACAGTGATGATGAGGCTACCTTCTTGATAAATGATAGAAAATCAATACTTTCATGTTAAGCTCAGTGGAGAGTTAAAGCACTTCCTATTGACTTGTGTGGATAAGTACAGTTCATATTAAAAGTGCCCCACTCATCCCCACACACAACAGATGCTTTCTATTCATTTTGCAAATCAATCACAATCAACATTTTTTTTTTTGACAATCAAATTTACAAAACACTTTTAATGTCTAGGTACCACAGATTTCTACAAAACTAATGACAGTTGGATAAAAAATATGAAACATAAAACTGGTGTCGGCATAAATATTAACCCCTATTAAGTGATTGACCTAATTCAGATGTCAGTTGACATGATATGATCTATCAATCAGTCCTCTGGTTTTGTCAGCAGTTGACCAATCAGTGGTTGCAATTTGTCCTGAAGTGAACTGCCCCTTACCTGGAGGGTGCTGCTCACATCCTTCGCCTTGAGCTCTGCTTTGCTCCACAAAGTAGACAGTCATGAATGTGCAGGCTAGTTATTATAATATGAGGTAAAACTCAAAAATGTCAATTTTACATGATACTGCTTCCTTAAGATCCTTCTGATTCAGACTTAAAAATAACATTGCATACATTTGGACTGTTGCTGATTAGATATGACAGAGGCTTTAATCTTTTGCAAGTTGAACATTACTTGCCGATGTAATTGCAGACCTTACAAAATTATTTCAAGATAGAATAACAGAATGATTTAATCAAAAAATTCCACAAATTAATTTGTTTAAATTGATTTATACAGATTTGAGCATAGTTGACTCCAATTGAGAAATCAGTGTGGCATTGGTCCCCTTCCCATTATTGATTCTCTCAGCACAGGTTAGCAAGACAATAAACGGTAAGTAATAAATGTGGATCTGATATGCAGCCAGTCACCGTTCTGGTCATGATAAGGGCTTGTCCCATGAGAGGGTGTGTCTGTGAATCAGGGCATCAGAACAATGACTTTGGTATACTGCTCACATTAAGCCATCTTTGACAGTCTGATCCTGACCCAATCCACACTTTTCTCTGAACAGAATTTCGGCTTTAATCAAAAGTGGAATGGAAAAGGGACCTTGTGTGCCTCTGGGATATTTTTCCATTAACCATTTTGACACATGACTGACTGTAGGGGATTATTGGTTTTTGAAGAACTATTAACAGCTGTACATTTGCATTTTAATACAGTCCTCCTCAACTTACTAATGCAATTTTCATTTCAGCTTTTTTTTTGCCACCATATTCTTTTAGAAATTTGAAGCTATGGGCAAGAAGCCTTCTATATTCAAATGACTTTAATTGCAAATAAATATTAGTTGTAAATAATCTTAACCCTAAAACACAATAATTTAGATAATACAGAGCATCAGCACATTGTGCAGCAGCACAGGTCTGGTTTGCTATGAATATCTATAAATAATTTCATACTTACTTATTGCCTTTTAATAACACTAGTAATTTAGATCAAAATGACCAAGTTGGGGCATGGTCATCAGAAAAGTAATAGCCAAAGAGTTCAGTCTCAGTGATTGTCTATAAATGGCTGCCTGACAAGACTTGAGTTTTTAAAAACAGTAGATGGAGGTATAAATCAAGGACTGTCTGTCAGGATCCGGGTGGTTCGATTGTTTTGTAGTTTGATTTGATTCTAGTTTCTGTATTATTCTGCATTAGTTTGTTATTCTGATTAGAACAAACTTCTAGTTGTTTCTGTTTTACTTTCATTCAGTTCTTCTTAGTGTTTCCAGTTATGCCTATTTCTTATTGTTTATACTTACTTTTTTAAGTATACTTAAATTGTTTATCCTATGTTATTGCAAAAACTGCGATGAACAAGGTATGCTCAGCCACCTGGTTCCTCTGCTGTGTTTGCCCATAGAGGACCAGGGAACAGTTACCCACTTGACAATCAACTTGCAATGTGTGGGTGTGGGTGTGTGTGTGTGTGTGGGCACTAGGGGCTGAATGACTTCATATTTTTAAGGACAAGAACATAAACTAAACTTAAAATGAATGGATTATCTTTGATTACAGTTAAATTCCACATACACACCTTCTGCTTCTCTGGTTGGAACAGGGTGACGCTGATCAGTTGGACAGACATACTCTACGCTGGAGTTTTTATTACCCCTTTGGTCAATTACTTTATATTTTTGCAGTTCAAACTACTTGACAAATTCACCTGGTTCCAATCTTCTTGGAAAAATCAGTTTTGTCGTGTGACTGTTACAAGTCGAGGTGACTCATAAAAAGGCATTGCAAAGCAAAGAGTTGACTAGTCTACTATTGGTGCAACCCATAGTGACCACACGGTGGTTTGGATGCAGGGCATCATCCTTACTCTGGAACGGGAATCAGGTTGCGGAGACAGCTTCGTCTGTTTGACTCACATGGGCTCCCATTGTTGATGAGGCTGTGCTTCTTTAGTCAGCTCTGAACTAAATCTAAGCATGGGCTGCTTGTCCTCTCCCTCAGAGGAATGGCAGAAAGTGTCAGTTTGATGATGGCAATCTTAAGCAAACTATGATTCTAAGATTCCTTCCGCAGAATTCTAGGTAAAACCAATATCCAGGCCTATTAAGTAAGTAAATTTTATTTCTATAGGACTTTTCTCAGACAATAGTCACAAAGTGTTTCATAGTAAAAATATACATTTGAAGGAACATTTAATAAATACAATATACAATGAAAATCGACAAGAACTCTTACCGCTGTTGCCACCATAGCTCCAATCGCAGTGTGCAAATGTGTGCATGAATGGGTGAATGACTGATTGTAGTATAAAGCATATTGGAGTCCTGTGGACTCCATAAGGCACTAAACAAGTACAGGTCATTTACCATTTCATTTATCATAGCAGCCGAGGGACATAAAGCAAAAGGCTTAAAAATTACTTAAAAATGAATGTCTTTGGATTAAAAAAAAAAAAAAAGTACCCATGACTCCAAGTAGTGTGGTTGTTCATTCCATAATCTTAGACTGATAACTTAGAAGGATCTGTCTCTTCTGGTCTTAAATGTTCAGATTCTGCACAGTGGATCTCAAAGAAGACTACAGCTGATCAAATTACAGATGCAGGAAGGGACCCGTTTCAATGCTGCACTTGGAATGTCAAAACCAAGATTTTATTATTTATACAATATGCTACAGGAAGCCTATGAAGTGATTTAATGACAGCGGTAATGTGGGCTCTTCTGTTACTAGATGTCAGGATCTGAGCAGCAGAGTTTTTCTATCAGCTGTAGACGGGTCAGTTCCTTTTTGTTTAGAACAAGTGATCAGCCTACTACAGCAGTCTACTTGTGATAAAATAAAACATGAATCAACATTTCAAACTCATTTTGGGAGATAAATGTTATTTAATATGGCAATATTGCACAACTGATAAGTTGTTTGAGTTGTGTTTCTGGAGCTTTTCTGTGTTTAGTTTGTATATTCCATCAGGTTAAAGGAAGACTTTAAAATATCTTTAAGTGTATGTGCGTCATTGGTCATTTTCTGTCATTGGTCATTTCCTGTCTCTGTGCTGAATCTCATGACATCTTAATGGTGCATTTTTTTTGCCTACTGACTGTGGGAAATAGGCACTATGACCCTCACAGAAAATAGATAACGAGTAACATTGTGTAATGTAACATTGTGTAACATTGTATAACATTGACTAAATGTTACACTGTGCAACATTTAGCCAATAATTTGCACAGGAAAAATGTTCTTCTCATCTGTGTTTTTTCTTATAATTCTCATAAAAGTAGAAGCTTTTTTAGCTCATTCTACAAAATGTCTCAGTAAATGATTAATACTCAACTTTGAAAGAGTAAAAACTGAAGTACAGGATGTTTACATATTTCCAAAATATGGTCTGAAGTTATGCCATAGCTTCATTTGTTCACATTGTGAGGTAGAAATATTTCTAATGCCAAAAAACGCAAAGTAGGAATTAATAAGTGAAATTATTAATGCCAGTAAAGGTAAACATACTTTTGTCTAATGGAATTCTTTGCACCTCCAATACAAAAAGCACACTTATCTATATATTCCATGGACATAGCTTCACTATTTTGTTCCTGTCATGACTGTGTGTGCGCGTGTAGGGGTGTGTGTTGAGTGTGAGCCTGTTTCCACCTCAGCAAATCTCCACTTATGGGCGTGGCCGGCACTCTGCGGTTTTCACACCTGACTGCAGTCCTCTCAACGTCTCCGCTGGGACTGAGAGGGACTGATGGACAAACAGAGCCGTTTCCAGAGGAACGAATCCGGGCTGGCGATGGCTTAACCTGGGGGGAAACAGGCTGTTTTAATAGAAATACAGAAACAAATGTTAATGTAACTTTTCAAATAACAATGTAGTTATTAATAAAAAATAAACAATAATGATGCAAACAGACAGAGACATGTAAATGCCGAGTCATTATGCTCAGATTAGCATAAACTTTAACTAATACATTGCAGAAATATAAGAAAATAATGTTTTCATTGTCTGAAGTTTATTTCTTTAAATGCAAAATGATGTGAGGAAAAAATAACTGTTTGCTAAGAAAACAGTGTGTTGCCTTGCAATAGCTACAATACAGACAAAAATATTTTGGAGTGTGAAGGAGAGTGATCTTGAAATCTCCTCATACCTGCCTGGCTTCTCCTGCAACACATTTCCTTTCCTCTCCTTACCTGCATCATCATCATCGTTGTCGTCATGCTGCTGGCTCCTCCCTGACTTTGGTCTTTCTGTTGTGACATTAAAGATTTCTTTTAAATATGTGGAAACCTATAGTGAGTGCAAATTCTGCACAGGAAGGACAGAATATTGGGTTTATTCTCAGCATTTAATAACCAACAAGGGCTGTATAATAGGTAGAGATGGGCAGAGTAGCCCAAAAATGTTCTCAAGTAAGAGTAGCACTACATCAATATATTTTTACTCAAGTCAAAGTAAAAAGTAGCCTTCCATTTTATGAATAAGAATTTGACGAAATGGCTGCTTAAGTACTTAGAAGTTAACTGATCATAAAATTGGATTCAATATGTTAAAATTATGCCTTGTGCAAATTCGGACATTTTAAAAGAGTAAAAGTTTTTAAAAAATAAAATTAAAAAAATGCTAATAATAAATAACCCATTTAGGCAATATCAAACTTTATATAACAAACTGATATATTACTACAAGAAATGTGTGGTGGACATCCAGCCATTAAGGACTAAAACTGAATACATGACTGGCATTATAACTATTGATTTATCATAAATACTGCATTAACTCTGATCAAGCAGCAGAAACAGGAGTTTCAGGAAGGAAACTCTGTGATCCTGGAAAGTTTAGAACAGCTTTTTATTTGACCCCACTTTCTGATAGAAAATTCCGATCTCAAATGTTACATTTCTGTGAGCTGTACACAAGAAATCATCATCATCATTAACAGAAATAAAAGCTTTATCAGTCTGTGTGGAATTAATCAGTATATATTTTTTAATGAGTTGAGTTATTGAAGTACATATATTTTTCATTAATAATCTGTTTATTGATGAGGTCTGCCAGAGCGAGGTGAGGTCTTGCACACTGTTAGCTGTTTATAAGTGTATAAAGAGAAGAGTCTAGTGGCCGGCAGTGAAGGCGCAGAGAGTATAGTGGCCAGCGGCAATGGAAGTCTGGAGGTCGTCCATGCGGCCGGAGGGACCCACCTAGATGCCTGCTGGGCTGCCAGAGGAGCAGAGATAGGAGACCCAGGAGCTGGAGGTTAAATAGTGGAAACAGGAAGTCCAGAGGCTGGGCTAGAGTGTAAGGATGGGAGCTGTAGGTGAGGCAGGAGTGGCTTATTGGACATTAGAGTTAACCCTGCTTGTTGGTCCCACTCCTCCTCTTCCAACAGCTCCACTTTACCCAGGTTAAAGAGGAGAGGGGTCTGGACCGATACCACTTAGAGAGCATGGTGCAGCTACTGCATCAATATATTCCTTGATAGTGTGCCTCAAATGTTCAAACTCCTCTTTAAGCTGCAGGTCTGATGGCTTCTTCTGTCATGGTGTGTTTTTTTAAAGAGGAGCCAAACACAGAGAGGTATTCTGAATAAACTGAAGAACGAATATGTACATGTACAAGTACGTGTTCAGAGATTATCATAATTTAACAAATGATGCTTGTGTAATGTCAATGTCAGCAGGAATGAGTAAGTCCAATCAAACTTTATCAAAGTTTGATCCTGTTTCACCTGCCACTCCTGAACTCCATTAGATCTACATCAGTGAATCTGCAATGATAACCATGATTTCTCAGGAGACTGAAGACAGCTACAGGACTCCTGGAAGAGGTGTTTGTTATCAATATTAAACTTTTAATAGAATTATAGGAAACAATTTAATTATTACCAGTTCTGCCTCAGGCTATTTGAAAACAAAATTATTTAATTTTGAGACCTAATTACATGCCACAGTTTTAACTCTTCATTTGTATGTCCCTTCAAGGCTTTGTCTTTGACTTTGTCTTTTCTTCTACCCGTCTTTTTAGTTACACAATTTTCATAATCTTTTCATAAATACATAGAAACATTGGACAATGAATGATGATTCTTAATTCAGCTGCCACATCCATATCATAAGATGTGACTAAAAAAAATTATGACTAATTTTTTTTAGTCATAAAAATTAAAGCATTGATCCATCCTGCCTTGTAGCAATAGCTGAGGCCGTTGGTGGTATGTTTCAACCGTTTAGTGAGAGTTAGGCATAAACTGAAACATCACAGGCTATTTCAGTATTGCTGCTTACAATGCAGAACTTTATAACTACAGTCTGCCCATCTTTTGATGATTGTTTCATGTAAGATAAAGCACCACGTCCCAAAGTTTAAATTCTCTTGACTTTTTGCCTCCGCTTGGCTCTTGTTCTTGGTGTGATTACTTCCTGCCACAGTCCAAATATGTTACTGTTACATTAGAATGGTCTTCCTTAGTTCCCTTTAGGTATTATTATTATTTATTAGTTTGGATTTTGGCTATTCTGCTCTACATTTAGCCATTTTCTTATTTACAAATTTCTGTATTTGTGACTTGGAATCAGGACTGTGGTGCAGTTGGTAGCACTGTCGCCTTGCAGCAAGAAGGTCTTGGGTTTGAAACCCGGCCCAGGCTCTTTCTGTATGGACTTTTGCATGTCCTCCCTGTGTATGTGCGTTGTCTCCACATGCACTGGAGATAAACACCAGCACCCGTCATCACCCCACTAGGGATAAGCGTGAATGATAATGGGTGGATGGATGATTTGGAATCATCATTAACTTTTGGATTGTTTGCTTGGTCCCATTCCAAAGAAATATCTGCAGATTATGTGAAAATAGAGTAATGCCTCCACAAGATGATAATACAACTTGCAATTGCAAATTCAGCAAAGAAAATGCTAAAATAGTATGGTAGTGTTAGCATTACAAAACAATTTTGTCAATCTTGAGGATTCAGGAGAAATCTGTAGATTTAAAATATACTGCAACAAGCTTTGCATCTGACAAAGTTGCAAGCCAGCTGGACTGTGATCCGTCTCTCATGATACATCAATGCATATCAGTGAGCAAGTAAAAACACTGAAGGCACATAGCTTTAAAGAAAAGAAGATTAAGATAATTTATCATTTAATTGCAGTTTCTAGCCAAGTGTTCTGATTTTGGGCAAACATTTTACTTTACTAAAAATATTACATTTTAATAACAAATCTGAACTGGGACCAAGTCTTTGTTATCATGCCTTCCCTTCCTTTTGTTTCATTTTGATGGAGTTATCAGATATGGGCAACAACAAGGGATAAGAAGAATGGGAAATGTGGATAACAAGAGTAAGAGATTTATTGGTTTTCTAGAGTCATACTTCTGGGTCTCAATAACAGGATTAATGTGGCCTCCAGTGCTGCTTCTCTTGCTGGAAAAGGATCAATGGAAAAAGGCTAAAGCGTATCAAAAGGATTATAGATTACCAATTAGATGTCTTCTTACCAGAGGTATAAATACACTTTTATAAAGTATTTAGGTCTGAAGGTGAGCTGTGTGAAGACAATGCAGTCCAAATACACAAAGAATATTTTCTGTTCTTCAAAATTGAGAGCTTTATTTCAGTGTTCTGAGCTCTTGTTTTTAAATCTTGGCTTTGCTTCCATTTTTATTGTCATTTTTTTGTCTCCCTTTGATCCATTCAGATGTAAGAACTGTTACTCTGATCCATGCCTCTCTGATCATCTCATTTGTGGCGATTATTAACACCACTGTCATTTCAGATGAAACCTTTCCGTGACCTTCCTTCCACTCCAGAAAAACAAGAAGATTGTCTTTCTGTTGTAAAAATTGATATTTATTTGAAAATAAACCCTGTTCCTTTATGTGGACTCTTGTGTAGGATTTTGCATATGGGTCAGAAAATTAAACCAAAACATGTCAATAAAGAGCTGAAAGTGATTGCAAACAGTCTTACATATGTACCTGTGATATTGAGACTGTGAAATAAAGGCAGTCTGGTCTCAGCATGGTAAGATTGTTCTTAAAGACCAGAAGGAGAATAAAGGTGCTAAGTGAAGTGTGGCCAATCGCTATTGATTTTCAGCCTACCTTGCACTGCATTTCGCAACTGGAGTAAATTTAGTGTGGGACATTCTAGAAACAAATGGAGTCCTTCATTGGTTGTGACAGCTGTGCTGTATTTGATAAGAACTAATTTTTCAATCATACGCAAATAAAAACAGCAGCAGAGAAATGAATAACAGCCGTATTATAGGAAGGTTTTGGTCTCACCATATAAATGCAAATATCCACTTGTCATTTTCTCTTCTCCATTGTGATGACTTTGATTTAGTCTGTCTCATACAACATTCCACATATGTTGAATGTTATTTCATTTGTTTACAACTTTGTAATCCCTGATTAAATAATTATCACCTTGTATTTACTTCCCTCTGTTTATTTATTTATTTTTTAGTTTATTACTCATCTTCCATCAGCTCTCCACTAAGGCTTTTCCCCGGTTTCTCTACTGTCCTACGGTCCCACCTGCATCCAATGCATGTTCCTTGTTCTCAGTTTTTAATCAAAGTTTCAGGAAGTCCTGGGTTTGTGTTCTTCACTTTAAATATTCCAAACCTATCTACATGTTCCTCCTGTCCAGTGTCCCCATCTCTATAAATGTGTTAACAACAGTACCAAAACAACCCTAGACAAAACATCACAAACAGCCTGGGATCCATCTACAGCAGTGGTCCCCAACCACCGGAAATAATGAACTACTTCCGGGTATTTTATTTTGAAAATCCCAAACCAGTTTTTTTTTTTTACCGGTTACGTCTTGCACGTCAAAATTGAGCCCATTTGCAACAGAATGAGTAACAAAACAACATCGGAGTACGGTGCGTACAACCCCCCACCCCCAAACAACAGCATCGGACTAAACAATTCTGATCTAATCAAACAAAGAGATTGTTTGTGACACAGAATAATAATGAAGCTAGAATTATTAAATCAAACACCAAAACAACTCAACAACATTAGATCCTAACAGTAATATATATTGATGCCACTATTTATTAATCTTAATGATTTGTTATTTAAGAAAAGAAAAATCTACACTGGAAAACATGACAAAATAACTTCACCTAGCATTTATTCAAATAAACAAAGACCGCCATGTTAAATAAATGTATTGCAATTTTGGTGAAGGAAGTATTATCTCCTGATAAAAACACAATTGACTGTAGCAACAGGCTCCTCAATCACTCCAAAGTTGACTTGTTTATTTCTTTTTGTCTCTGGAAGATTAATCAGGCTATTATTATTTTTAACATTTAAATTTCATCCAGTAATTGCAATCTACTCTGTGATTCTTGTTTCATTAAGAACTAAATTATCCAAAGTCTTGATTTGGCTCATTGTTGATTTTAGAAGACCAAATGGCTACAGACAGCATGAACTAATGACAAGCTTAAGTTAACATAGTTTGCCTGTTTTTTTAAATGTTATTTGTATTTTGTTTTCTGAAGCAAATGAGGCATTGTGATTCAACCTATTTAAGCCCCAAGACAATTTCACTTCATTATTAAAGATTTTATTTGACTTCATGTCATGCCTGGGCGATGAATGTTTACAATAAGCAAGTGTCATGCCATCCAGGCCAAGGTACTAGTGTTGCTATAGCAATTACAGTTGTAAAAGGTTCATTAAGTCCCAAAACGTCTGCCAGACTTAGCTGGTTTATATAAAATTGGACAAATTAGCCAATAGTGGCCTGAAAACAGCTAATTAAAATGATAAAATAACATAACTAAGGGAAGCTTGAGTGGGCACATGTGGTTGAATGGAATTGATATATCTACACACAAATGTGATTTTATCTTACCAGTGACACAAACCTGTATTTAAAAAAGAAATTAAAATGGTGGTAAACATGAAGATTATTAATGTTGAATATGTCTTCATGTTCATCATATCAATGTAATATAACAGTTCATACCTGCAAAACATAGAAATACAGCCTGAAGGATCTCTTTTAGTTCTGTTTAATTTAAAGTCTATGTCAAAATAATGCAGTAGGTTTTCTTTATTTGTGCATAATTTGAAGACATAAAAGCTAAAACTAAACATCGGTGTACACCTATAACATCCCTGAGCCCAGGAGGACGATGAGCAGGCTCACTTTTTAAATCATCTTATTCCCACAAAAAATCCCAAGTCTTTAATTCCTATGAGTTATTCAGTCATTCCCACAAACTGGAAAAGTAATTCCCACAATTTAAACAAGTCATGCATACATTCTGATTTACTGCTGCAGTAATCCTCCTCAGCTATGATTTATTTATACCAGGTATCTTTTAGTTGTGGCAAGCTAAAGGTGTTTCCAAATTATACCTGGCAGCTTTTAAACAAACTCTTCTACCCAAATCCATGTTACACAACTGGATGTAACTTTGCATAACAGGATTTTGTGTCTGGGAATCAGGTGATAGCCTGGAGGGGATTCATAACAATGTTTGTTTACATCTTAATCATCTGAATTCCTGTAAACTCAGAGTCCTACCATGTACATAATCTTCTAGAAAATCATCAAGGGGTTACGTTGTGACAAATAAGGAATTTGAATGAAAGCATTATGTTTTCATACAAAATATGAACTAGACAAAGGAATGGCCTGTGAATTTAAGCAGAAGTGCAAATAAGGTAAAAAAAAAACAACGTTCCATTCTGAGGGTAGAGGTGGAGACAGTGGAGACATACAGATATGTGAGAGCTGACCTGGACACTAGATTAAATTAAAATACAACACTAAGGCTGTTTACAAAAAGTGACAGAGCAGACTATGTTTGCTCTGTCAGCTTGTCAGTCTGTGAGGAAGAGTGCGCTTTTCTTAGCAGCAACGTGTTGGAACAGCAGCCAACAAGAGACTCAAAGGAACAGAGAAAAATATAAGGAAGACTGGAAATGCAGGCATGTGGCTGCATGTGGTATGTAGAGAAATGTTATAGGAAAAAATAGCTGAAATGTATTGGATCAAACCTTAAAAATTTTACTTAATATTTTGTCTTCATATAGAGCCTTTATTGTGTTCTATGACATACAGACTGCTTCATTCAATTCAATTTGAATATATATTTATTCAAAAGACAAAATTAAATTGTATGGGATCAGGCATGTCTTTTTGAAAATTAACCATATAAATTAACCATGTAACAATACATTTGTGTTTTTGAGAATAGTAAACTAGATTTAGGTTTATTTAGTTCATTGCCATCATATACAGTGGACTGGTTGGGTGTGGGTGACTTTAGGGGTGTTGGAGACGTTATGAGGAGGGTTGACCAGATCAGTAAGGTGATCGGGAAAACCGGTGACCATACTGAACCATGGCCCATGATGGGGTCTGAGGCCACATCTTAGGCAAAGTGGCTTCCTGGATGACAGCCCATGCCTCTTGTAGCTGTGCTGAACTAGGAGGACTGAGCAGGGCTCCAGTGGAAAACTCTTTTTTTTTTCAGGATTCCCTGTGGTTATCTCGCCCGATAGAAAAACACCATGACCTTATCCCTTGACCTGCCCTGTGGGACATGTCACCAGGTTTGGGTTAAGATGCTCTGTGTCTTCCTGTGTCTCTTTGGCACAGGAAAGACAGGTTGGTGCTTTGCTGCCAACCTGTTGCCTGTTATCTATCTGCCTGGGACTGCTGCAGCCCTGTGAGGCCAGGGCTACCTGCCTTTTGTTCCTCTTGGCTGAGTGTAGCACAATCTCTAGCTTTCTCACCATTGTACCGTCATCGCATCTCAAGGTGACTAATTCACACACATTTGTGCAAAACACTCATACATCTAATCTACACGGACACACACACACCCACGCCGGCACATACACACAAAAGGAGCAAATGAACATTCACCAAGACCAACCATGGTAATCAGAAGGATTAAACTGAATTATAAACTAAGTGGGGCTTAGACAAAACAAAATTGTCCGATCTAAAAGTATAGACTCCATTGCAGTATGTTTCTTGGGATAGTGAACATGAATGTGCAAAGGAATGTGAGTGGGTTGTGAGCTGTGGTCGATGATGATGTCATTTGCAGCAACACTCTGCAAAGGTGGTTTTGATGAATTGTAATCGGAATACAAGCATCCTATAGGTGGCTATAGCAACAGCAAGCACAGAGTAGGACTGCAGAGCATCATGCAGGATTTGGCACGAGACCATACAGCACTCTGGAATCAAGATGGACAAAGACAGGAAGGCATCTCAGTGTGCATTACTGTCTTTGTGCATTAGTGGGATAATGACTAAAATATAAATAAAGATCTGAAGCCCATGTAATATATCTGTTTTTATTTCAAATTCAAAAAATACTGTATTGATCCCAAGGGGAAATTAAATTATTGCTAAATTATTTAGCCTCATGGGGATTATTATTAGTTAAGATTAAAGCCCAAAATGATGCTACATGTCATTCTCTGTCTGGGTGTTATCATGGCCAACTCAAGTGAACGCAGAGATTTTAGCCTTAAAGAAAAAAGTGTCATATAGTTAATATTGAAGCCTAACCCAATCAATGTGCATCTTTGCCTGACTTGTATCACCCCTGCAGCGGTTGTGAAAAACCGTGAGGAACTGGGCAATGACTCCTACTGGAGATAAATCTGGTCCAGGCTGACTGAGCCAGTTAAAGCCATGCCTGTGGAGAGGAGGCTTTAGGAATACAGATTCAGGACCACAAAAAATGACCCTGCACTGAGGTTTACTAAGAATTAAGTGAACAGCAGTATTTTTGTAATTGTATTTGTACAAATTTCAGAATGACAGCTTCTAGCTCCATTACAGTCATTCATTCATTTTTGTACTTTTCCCCCTCTTATTGTGTACAATAATTCCAGTATTGTAGAAAAAGCAATGTTTAAAAGACTTTCACAAAATAACATTTTGTGTGAGATAGATCTTTATCAAAGCACAAAGAAAGGGTTTGATGTGTACAGCCATTGTACACATGCTGCTACATGTGTACAATGGCTGTGAAAGTCAGTGTGTACAAATCTCTCAGGTCCTTTAGAACAGAGTTATGCATCTCCT
This sequence comes from Xiphophorus couchianus, assembly GCF_001444195.1. Classification (NCBI taxonomy): domain Eukaryota; kingdom Metazoa; phylum Chordata; class Actinopteri; order Cyprinodontiformes; family Poeciliidae; genus Xiphophorus; species Xiphophorus couchianus. The sequence goes on from NC_040240.1 coordinate 27,571,625, forward strand.
CGTCATTAAGCACATGGAGGACAGCAAATTTAGCTGAACTAATTACAATTTAACAAAACTATAATTGAACATTTTACGCTTGTCATGCAATGAGAGACAGATGGGTTTGTAATTATATTACAAGTTGACATCATGGTTCCAAGCTACAGCAAACACCTCTTGTGCCCTTCATGGATGCTGAGGGAAAGTGGCCTACATTCCAAAACAATTTCTTATGGATTTAAAAATCAGTCAGCACTGACACAGAGATAAATCAGGATGAATCACCACTATTAACCATCTTCTTTGTTTCATTTTGTCAGAAGTTGGCTAAATAAGAATTTGTTGTTTTGAGCTTTTTGTCTTAAAGAAATTAAACTATGGAATTTGCAAAATGTGACTATCATAATTAATTATTAGTAAACTGATGAATAAAATGAGCTGTGCAGATTATGCAGTGCCCCGTCTCTCACTGCCTTACCTCTCTTCCTCTCCATGTTCGCCTCTTAAAACTTCCATCTTAAACCTAGCAGTCTTGTCTCTGTATTTGCAGCACAGTTAGAGACATCTGGCCACTTAGGAAGCATTTAAATACCAGGTCTGGATGATACAGGATGATGCAACAGGACGCTTGAAATTCAATCTCTCAATACTGATGTTGATGCTCTGGCATCTGTAATATTACCAAGCCATTTTATAGTGTTTTTGTATAGTATTGATTGTTGTTGATATTTTGTTGTATTGTCTAATTTATTCCCAACAGCATGTGATTTGTCACCATGAGTTATCCAGTTTTAAATAAAAAAGGCAATCTGGATGCAGATATTTTCTAAAAAGCTACTTGCTTGAACATTGTTCTTTAGAAAACATGCATATCCAACTACAGCTACACCTGATGTTAACTTGTCCAAACTGATTTTCAAAAGCTGTGATCCATGAGTACTGTATGTCCCCTCTATCAGCTCAGCTTAAACCTCCAAATTACTTAACTGATACATGGGACCAATGACTGAATAAACTTGTTCTCACTATACTGGGATCTCAGTGGGAAGTTGTTAATTTTACACGCAATGGATGGAGCTCTATCATTCAGACTATAAGTGGATATCACTCTACAAAGGCTTCTGAATATGACTGTTTCACCCAAACTCTTTTTTGGGGAGGGATCGTCTTGAATAACCAAGAAAACAGAGTCAAAATGATCAGTCCAGCTTATTAAAGCCAAATAAGTGATATCAAGGATTAGGGACAACAGAGAAATAGTTTACCGTTTCAGTGCTGGACCTCTACCATGGATCCTTAAGGGACAAACACAGAGTGGCCCCAAAAAATCTGATCCAACTCCTTTTGGCACCTAACAAATCTGCACCCTTTGTTAGGTGTGTATCGTTTATATACCCATGTTCAGCTGATATGTGTTCTGTTGTTTCAAAAGCACAGACGGCAGCTTTTAGTTTAATAAAATGCTGAAGACTAATGGGCATAAGCATGTACAATTATTTGTTACTTGTTCTGCTCCTTGTAGAATGTCAACCAGTAATGTAGACAAACACAGTTGTAGCTAAATTTATATGACGCTATGGTGCAATTTTCTTAAAACGTCGACAAATATTATTTAATAACAACATGTAACCCATCAAAACTTTGAACATTTATTCTTTCTTCATAGTTGATAACAGCTCATTCTTGCAAATATTTTTTTTCTGTGCAACATAGTCATATTTTTCAGTTTTCATCATGTTTGACCTGCATTTCTCTGGTTTTAATAACATCATAGGGATTTCTGGGATTTTACAATTCAATCCACTGTTCTTGCCAAGGGATATTAAATCAAACTTTAATAGCTGTTTGGGCATTAGAAGTTTTATTTTGATGGGATTTTCTTCAACTAACGACAAAAACAAAATCTCCACCTGCTGCAAAGTAAAATTAATATGAGGGATTTTTTTATATGGATGTCATCTGTTTGACTCTGTTACAAGAGTATGAATAGCAAAAGGCAGAGATTATTGCAGGAAAACTCATGTGCAGATATGACTGAAGAACATATCAAAACTTTTTCTGCTTTTAGGTTATTCTGTATATGCTTTTTGTAAACTGTAAAATAATTCCATGAATATGTCTAATACAATAAAATAATTTTATATACAATAACTATCAAAGGTTTGTACACACTTATGCCCTTATTTTGTTTGATAAAGTTTACATGACAAAACACTTTACTGGGTAGACCTGTTGAGTTGAACCAGCCAGGTAACTTAATGCTGATATTGGACATTGTAAAGATGACTTCCTGAAGGTCGAAGTGAGCATCAGAGGGGATTGAAGAGAATTTATTTAGACAGCCTAAGCCGCCGAGGGAGAAGGTGGAGGAGCATGAACTTTTCTCAGATTATCTGTCTCATATTCTACTGCACAACATGGTGGCAGTTTTAATAAATATGGGAAAAAAATATTTAAAATTTAAAAGTTGTATCCTGTAGCTTTAAAAAGCAGCCAAAGACAACTATTGATCAAAACCAAAGAATGGTTTTGATCTCCATGCATCTGGTTCCTATGATGCAGCTTAATACATTACCAATGTGTTTCTCAGGGTCTTGTGTTGCTTTGAGGTTTATTATCCTGTTTTCTTTAGTTTTTATTCTTTGTTTAAATCAGCTTTGTTTTTGCTTTCCTTTTGTTCAGTTCTTAGTTATTGTAGTTTAATCCTGTTCCTTATGTAGAGTTATTTTTTGTTAGTGTTAGATTCATTTTCCTAGTTTTTTCTCCCTCGCCCTCCGGTGCCTCTCTCTCTCTCTTTCTCTCCCCTCACACCTGCAACCTGTTAGCCAATCAGACCAGGTCTATTGTTCCAGCATTCACCTTCACACCTCTCCTGCTTTCACTCCTTGCTGGTTCCTCCTGTTACACCCCATCATGTTCCTCCATGTATCTGGTTCCTTTCTGTTTTGCTTATGCAACTTCTTGTTAATGATCTTTTGTTTCATTAAAAGATCACCATCTATTGATGCCTCTGCCTCTCTGCATCTGGGTCCCTCCTTAAATCATGACAGTGCTTTACTTTGTTCAACTTTACAAATATGATAGTTTGGAAGAAACAAAATTGCCAGTGTGTCACAGTACACAGGCACTTGGTGCTTATAATTACAACATATATTTATGGAACCTAATAATTTTCCACTTAGTAATAAAACATTTTTACACCACTAAATTATGAGATTCTTTCATGCAAACAAAATTTAATTTCTTATTCCAAGGAAATATTAGGCAGACTATCTGACATATTTTATGTAAGGAGTTCATTAATCCGAATTAACTTTAATCATCTTTTTAGCATTAGGGATACAGTTCTCTAAATAGTTATGTTAAACAACCCAGTCTTTGCTTCCACGTCTCATAAGACAACAAACTGGAGCAGGTGGCACCCAGTGTGCTATTCCAGATGAAGTCAGGTTCCCTCTCTCATTTTAAGAGAAGCTGTCTATTCTTGAAATCAGTGTTGGAAGCAGAAAAAAGAGCTGGAGGTGTTAATTTCATGGGTTACTTCTTAAATTTAGTTCTCCGATTTTTTTTCTCTCTGAGTAGACTAGAGGAAGTTCTCAATGTCCCCAGGTAAGGCAGCTCTCTCCACCCTCTGACTCATCACATACTGATTAACTCCACTGCTGTTTGACCCCTGCCATCCCCAGTAACATCTTTGCCCCCCTGGTTTTAAAGGACTAAGCTTGTTACCAAGGAGAAATGCAACACATGACGCTAGCTTGCGGGTAGGACCCTACCAACAACAGCAATGAGAATGTCCTGTAGGTTCAGCCATGTTTGCAGATGGTGAATGAGTTAGATTATCTTTATCCATTGGCCAAGACGCATTCATCGCTAACATCTGCTTAGTACGAGTCTGAACTGCTTCTAGAAATTAGCTAAGAAAAAGTAAAAAATCTAACTGAATAGTTTTGTTAATCAAAATTAATACAGCAAGAAGGGACTTCCCTGAAGATCTCTTAATGTTATGCAGCATTGAACTTCCCAAACTCTTTTTTGTGAAGACTTAATCCAATGCATAAAGAGTGTTTTCTAATTAAACCCAAAGTTCCACAGAAAAGTTGCAGAGAAACTAAGAAGCTGGAAATGAAAAACATGGTTTTCCATGAGTGTCTTCAGCAGGCTATAACTCCTAATTAAATTTTCTCATTGAAACTTCATTTTAGAAAGGTAGAGAACAGTGCTCTCTCTGCAATGTAATTGAGTCAGAAACAAGCAGTCGGTGCACTGAGCCGGCCTGCCTTTTAAAGAATAATGGCGTCATTTGCTTGGTGTCCATTAACAAGGCATGCAGTGTTATTAATTCCTCAACTTGGTTTCTTGCATTCTCCTAATTAATTCCATTTTGTTTTTCTCACTAAGGAAGCTTCTGCAGATTAATGATGTGGAACAAAAATGTTGTCGAGATGCTGATGTGCTACATTTACATGGGGTGAAATTTCTGTCATTAGATATAAATGCCTGATGACTCGAGGTTTTTTTCTCTTTTCACCCCATGCTTTCAGTGCTGGGGTCCTTTGCCTGGAGGCTTCATTCTGTCTGTGTAATTGATTCAACTTGCAAAGTAGAAAAAGAATTAAGGAAACAAAAATTTGTCAGGGCATGTCTTTACCACCTTAAGTATCATATGATGTCCAAGATATGTAGATTTATGGTGCAGAAATTGAAACTGATTTAGTTTTAAAACAAAGAGAAGTGGTGGTAAATGTATTTTCCGGTTCGTTTGTTAAGCTATATTATGCATCAGCTACAGCTACATCTATATCTGCATGTCTTAAAACCATTCTCTCTAAAGCACTCCCTAGGCAGCAGTTAAGGGAGGAGAAAGCCTGTGGTATCCAGACATGTTGCCAGTCATTTTAAGGATGCCTATTGGTCCCCCGGTAATTGAGAAAAACATGGACATTATCTTCAATGAAAACCCCCCGGATTCCCTGGACTGAACTTGAAAATTGGACATGTTATGCTATAGGCAGAATTGTGAGCATTGCACAACAGAAATAATCATCTGACTGGAACACGGTGCAAGGTAATATTCAACTTTTGTGAGGGAACGCACAAGAAAAAAATTCCCCACATCCCCTCTGTGCAAATCAAATGTGGCAGTTAGAAAAACAAAATAAGTGAACAAACTCTCACAGCTAAACTACCAAACAAAATCCATACCTACAGCAACAGGAGTCATTGCAATACTACAGAACCAACAGTCCTTGGTTTGCATGTTCACTGTCACAATTAGAAAAAAAATTTAAACATGTGGTAAATTATTCTGTGTTCAACAGATAGCTAACGTTACAAATTGTTGTTAGCATCAGCTATCTGTGAAAGGCAATCAGTAGTGAACATTTAATACCTGTTTGCTGCAGGTATTAACTACTACTCCATTCAGTCCTAAAAGAATAAGAACAGACTTCCACATATAATCAACTTGGTATCATGTGGGGCCAAATGACGAAGTTAACCAGTTAAATATTATGGCTAATGTTAACATGAGCACAAGGAAAATGTGTTATTTTATTCACAGAGTACAACTATTATGATAACGGAATCAAATTTGGTACATCGACCAGACTGACACTAATTTCCCCACTTCATCATATTAATGTGATCAGCAGTCAAACCATGCAGCCAACAGTCAGAACAGACATTGGGCTCACTGGTGTTTTCTTTATTCATATTGGCAAACAGGTGTGCATTATTTCCACCTTCAGGCTCAAAGGCCAGGTGTTCACTGACAAGCCCATCAAAACGTGTCATTAGTCATTAGCACAGCCAATTCATTTTCAAAAATACCTTATTGATCCCAAATTGAAGTTAAATGTTGTAAGTCCTCTTAATTCAAATTCTTCAAAGAGTTATTGTCATGTTCTGAGTTTTTCTGTGTATTTATTTATTATTTTCTGTGTCCTTGAGTCTCTTCATTGTCCTGTCATCCCCTTGATGTTTCCCAGGTGTGTCTCGTTCTGTGATTACCCGCTGTGTATTTAACTCCCCCTGTGTTCCTTGTCGGGTCCTTGTCAATTCAGTGTCTTGTCTTATTTGTGGGTGCTGTCTCTCTGTGGTTCCTGCCTCCGTATAGCTAGTGCTACCTGTGTTGAGCCCTGGTCTCCGCTCTGCAGTGCTGCCTGGTTTTGGTTTTCCATCATTAAATCATTATTATTCATCTACCTGGTTCCATCTGCGTCTGCCTAACCACCTCAACACCACCGTTTCATGACAGTTATTGTAGATAGTGTTTATTAATGGTCCCATCTTTTGCAAAATAATGAAAAGATTAGTAATAATAACTTGACTTAATATGTAAAAGAAAATGTGAGTTTATGTTGCAGTGTGGGAAACTAAGTTGCTGCCAAGAAGCACAAACCTGCCGTGGCTACGGCTCCCCATTAAACAGTTGGTGCTATGAACACTGATCTTAGAGCAATATTTGGTGCAACAGCATGGATCAAATTTATAAGCTTCAAATGTTTTAAAGCATGTTTTAAAGCGAATGCATATAGCATGCAAGTGTGCATGCTATATTATTATTATTCCTTTATTTAATCAGGGAAACCCCGTTGAGATCTAGATCTCATTTTCAAGAGGGACCTGCACATATGCACATTAAGCAGCAGAATATGTCTAGAACTAAATGATAAATGATAGTCTTTGTAAAAGAAATAGAGAATGTAACCCAAAAAAATTATTTGTTCCCATATTGATCAGGGATCCCCATTTTTTTCCTATGCAGAAAAAAAGCCAGTATTTGACAGCGCCAGGAGCTGGGTAGCATGTTGGATTAGGTGCAGCAAAATAAGGATATTGACAGGTAACCTTATCACTTATATTACCCCAAAAAGTGTGTTCAGAGGCAGTAAGAGTGATCACAAAAAAAACTAAGAGCTACAGTATTTGCCATTATCGTTCATTTTATCAATGCCCTCCAAACTTAAAACTAGTTTCCAATCATACATTAAAAATCACCCAAAATGTCTTTGTGTGGGTTTACTTCCTTATTCTTATTCAACCTGAGTTATCACAAGGCATTAGTGCAGATATGAAGGTCATTGGCAGATAAGAGCAAATCTCATGTCTTGTTATTAATTCCTGCTGGGTATCTTGTCAGGTCCAAAATCTGGATGTAGTGATGAACTCTGACCTGAACCTTCAGAGCTACATAAGGACAGTTAAAGTCCTTATGTAGGACTTCAACTGTCCTACATAAGGACAGTTAATGATAGAAATGGTTTTTTATCATCTGAAAACCATTTCCAGGATTAGAGGAATAATGTCTCAGCAAGATCTAGAGAAACTCATCCATGTATTTATCTTTAGTCGCATTGTTTACTGCAACAGTGTCTTCACAGCTCTGACTAAAAAAATCAATCCTCCAGCTGCAGCTGATACAGAACGCTGCTGCTAGTCTTCTGACTAAAACCCAATTCTAAAACGTTTTCACTGGCTCCCTGTAGCTCAGAGAATAAACTTCAAATTATTGTTGTTAGTTTAAAATGGCTTAGTACCTCAATACATCAAATATCTGCTGTTGTTGTATCAACCTTCCAGACCTCTCAGGTCTTCTGGTTCTGGTTCTGCTCTGCATCAGAACCAGAACCAAACACGGAGAAGCAGCATTCAGCTTCTATGCACCACAAAACTGGAACAAACCTCCAGAAAACAGCTGGTTTTGACAGTTATCACCTGTTTTGCTGTGTGATTCTAGTTGTCCTTTGACTGTTTTGACGCTGAAATTGGTGAGTATTGTTGAGGAAAAATGATTATTTTTGGTGCTTAATACAGTTAATCTTACGGCATGTGTAAAAGGTATATTCAACACTCCTATTTTGAACAGGTTTGTGTTGAGCATTTGGGATTGGGCCAGATGAGCAGGCATTCAGACAGGCAGGGACCTCCCGCTGTGCGGCCAGACCACACGAGGCCATAAAATTAGCATTTCCTACAGGGCACAAGCACTGGAGCTTGGGGGAAGAGACTTTAGATTTCACAGGTATCTGTGAAATTTTATCTCAGGTTTTTTCTGTGCCCGGGATGGCCGTGGGACCACAGGGGGTCAGGACGAAGCGGTTCGCCCTTTTGTTTTACCAGAGACCAGATGGCCCTTTGATCTTTGCCATAAATTAGGGGGAGTTCCTAAGTTTCTCTGAGTGCCTAAGGGAGTTTCCAGTTGGTCAACTAGAGGAACGCCTTGAGTGCATACATTAAACAGAAAAAACACCCCCTTAGTATAAGATTTCGTGTCAGCACTAAAAATTCAGAGAGCTGCCACTATTTTTGCTTTTTTGCATCGGCTCTCTCCAAAGACGCGTCTTTGCTTTTTGTTCATCTTTGTTTTGTTTTTTGTTTGTCTTTGTCTTGTCTGTCTTTGTCTGTATAAGGTGAACAATGCATATCTCTGTTCCTCTGCAGCTTTGTTGATTGATTCATGTGTTGCTTTGTATGGAATTAAACTCTGTGATTCTGTGACGTCAACATGCGCTTTGTTGTTGTTTCACTCTCGCTGCACGCCGCCCGCTAAGGACCCGGGAGGTTAAGGAAGAGAGAGCCAAACGTTTTGTCCAAAGTTAATTTTAAATTATTCTTCCTTTAATAGTATACACAAAACTTCATGAATCAGTTGAACTAATAATATATCTCAAACTTACACCAGTTTCTGGTAAATAAGAAATATTAATTCTTTGCTATGTTTTGTTCAGTCGTCCTCTAGTATTTGTGTACACTTTGCATCTTTAATGCAGTCTCCAAATTCTGGGAGTGGGGGAGGAAGGACTTCAGGGAGAAAACCTGATGCTAAGACTTAAGTTGAAAACAAAGGAAACCAGAGAAAATAGGAAAAAATGGAATGAAACAACAGTCACATGACTACATTCCGACTTTAATTTGATTTTGGGTGTGCAATGAAATTCCATACCTCGAAAAATTAGACAAACTGGATAAGAACTAAAGATTGAAAAAACCTGATTCTAAAAAGATTTTCATGATGCTAACTATGCTGTGCAAAGGAGCATGAAAAGACCCTGCTTAGAGGGCCAGGGCATCGATGGCAATTAATGCAAGTGCTGTCTCAGACAAGGAGGCTAATGAGTTTTAATATACATGCAGGTGAGTGGGAGCTGAGTTGCTGAAGCCCTTAATGAACCCATGACAGCCTAATTAGGCACAATTTACAATTCTAGGATACTAATCAGAGGCACTGAGATCCTGCCACACATCTTTGTATGAATAAGTCTTTTTAACTGCTCCAATCAGTTGCTTTGATTGATAATTGCTCACTGTCTCATTCTGTGCATCTGGATTGTGTCTTGGCCAACTTTGTCTATAAAAGCACAGGAGATTTATTTAGGTCAAAAATCCAGTCTTGTACACAACTTTTCACATTTCTGTAATTTATTTCAAGATTTTACTTGTTGTCATCTTTGTCATTAGGCATTTCTGAAAACTTCAAAAGCAGCAATTTGTATTTAAAAGTGGAATATACTGTTTGAAAAACAAAGACTTAAAACATTAGATAAAAAAGAATGAGAAAATATTCTTTAAATCGATTTCACTTAATTTAACCCTGACACATAGCATTAAACGACTTTTAAATGAGTCAATTTGCTCTCTGCAATTGCAACATTATTGTTATTCTATTTTGTAGCTTCCACACAATATGCACTCTGAGTGAGCAGATTCCTACCTTGTCTTTTGTTTCATTACTGCTTGCTGCGGTGATATCCTTCACTAAATCAAGATAACAGATTATTTGGTAACACTTTATTTGACGGGGTGTGCATAAGACTGACATAACACTAGTCATGAACATGAAGCTGTCTGTATGAATGTTTATTGACTGTTGTCATGAAGTGTCATTTGGTAAATAATGACATTTTTAATGCAAAGTTGCTCTAAAAGTTTCATTAAAAGTCCATTAAAGAGCTAACTTTGCATTATTTTGTAAATAATGACACTTTAATGCAGAATTGGCAATTGTAATGGACATCAGTGTTCATGGCAACAGTCAGACATTCATAAAGACTCCTTAATGTTCATGACAGGTGTTATGTTTATGACAGTGTCATGTCAGTCTTATGCACAATCTGTCAAATAAAGTGTTGCCGATTTTTTCTTGCAACTTGTTAGCAAATAAAAATATTAAAATCTAAATCAGTCAGTTAAGACAGTATTTCCCAACCCTTGTCCTGAAGCCACGCTACCCTGCATGTTTAGGTTGTTGTTGTTGTTGTTTTTTTTGCTTCAGTCCAGGTGATTTCAATTGGCAGGTGTTTGCTGAACTGCAATCAGCTGAATCTTGTCTAGTAATGCAGGAAACATCTGCAACATGCAGGGCAGTGAGCCTGAAGGACCAGGGTTGGGAAACACTGAGGTCACAGACTGTAGAGTCATAGAGCAGTGGTTCCCAAATCTGGTCCTCAAATAATTCTGCCCTGTATGTTTCAGATGCATCTCTGTTCCAGCACACCTGGTGATTGTTTATGTTTTTTTTCAAAGCTAAAAATTGGTGGTTTTTCCTACATAAATAAAGTTTCATAAATAAAGAGCATGTTAACACACACAAAGAGCACAGGTCGAGATAAACCTTCTAGGGATCTCATTGCAATTCTCTTCCTCAGTAACTTTGACTGCTCTGCACATCCTGGCTTGGGGGAAGTTAAAGCTTATTTGAAGTAAGCAGTAAAAACCTCATTCCATCTGTTTAATTACAGTGGAGATTAGCAGATTATTTTTGCATTACTGGCGCCTGTCGCTCCTCATCACACAGGCAACCCAGAGGGAAAGCTCAGATGGAAAATTACCAAGTAAATGCAGAACTGGATCTGACTTCCCAACTCAAGAAATGAACAGCAAGCCTATAAGCATCACATAATGAAGTAGATCTAAATATTTAAAGTCTAGGAAGCATGTCTCCGTTGGAGATGTGGAGATAAGATGTGGAGAGTCTGATTTAAAGAAGCTTGTATTTTCCAGACACATAATGACATTTTATAGCAAACTCAATTGACAATGTTACCTTCCTTTGTCGTAAAAATTCTGTCTATATCAAATATAGAAGAAATCTGACTTTGCAATTTGACACCTCAAATTTGACCTTTGTTTCTTTAGGAAGTTTGTTCTCTCCCTGACTCTCCTCTTTTCCGTTCAACAATGCTTCTCTATGATGCTGTTTACAACCATTCTTAGAAGAGTTGTACTGATAAGTAATTTGTAAGATGAGCCCAGCAGGTACACAGTTCCACCAGGTGTTTACTAATTGCTGCTGTTGCTGGTCTGATAGAGCTGTGTGAGGGAGGCTTCTGCTTTGTTAGGCAAAAGCTCTACAAAAGCTTTGGGTAAATGGTCGGTGCATTGTATGCATTAAGAATGGCTGCTGGAGGAGAGTCAAAGATTCCTCCAACACGCATCATTGAGTCAAAGCAACACTTAGTTATTTTCATGAGATTTTTTTTTTTTTTCGCATTTAGCACTCAGCCGAAGGCTGGTCTTTTATTGTGGCACCTCAGGCACCTCCTCACCACTGCCCACAGACTGAAGGAACAGACTCACCTGACCTGTCTCTTGTGTCCCTCTTTCTGTTTCCACATAATGTGTATCCCATATCCTCATGTGTGATTGGTCAAAAGTCTACCATGCCACCAATCTCAGCTCTTCAGCTGTGAGCAGAAGAGCTGAGCCACTGACACAGAGAGCCGAGCAACAAAAAGGTAAAAAAAAAAAGACAAAAACTGAGGAGCCAGCGTACTCACAGGCACTCTGCCTCTCTGCCTCTCCAGTGGTTTGCTCAGTGCTCTGTGAGGAGCCGGCTCACTTCAAAGAGTTGAATGTCGGCTCTAACAGGCCAAACTTTGACGACCAACACGTCACTAATGCAGCGTCACTAGGCAATGGAGAACCTTGAGGTTGTGGTTCTGATGGACTCAAATAGACCTAAGTATTTCATTTTGTCTTATAGAAACTAATTGCTGGCCCAATTATTGATTATTTCACTATGCATATAAATAAACATTATTTATATTCTGGATAAGGGATGATGTAATAAAAGAAAACTAACTAAGGAATACAGAAATGAACAAAACCCAACTAAACAACCCAAACTCCTAACTTAGTAACTAACAAAAAAACTCAGGGTTTTTTTTGCTTGTGTTGTCTTTCACTAATATTTAAGTTAGTCTGATGTTCTGAAACTCCCAAGTTTGACAAACATGCAGACAAATGGGAAATAAAGAAGCAGAAAACCCTTTTTCACACCACTATATACAAACATTTCCACCAGTCATATTCCACTCTTATCCACTTGTTTAACTAAAACCCATTTCTTTCATTACAATGAAACATATTTCTGCATGTGGAAAGGAAAACTCGATTCAGTTTGACTAATCTGAAACTCATTGAAAATCCTCTACTTACCATTGATACCCCACAAAATCTGCACCACCAAATACCAACCCAAACCCTACCATAAACACACTCTTCACACACCCAAAGACACCCACATAGAGATTCATATTTGTTTGCATCTGCTAGTGTTAGAAGAGAAAGACATCTATCTGTAACTCTAACTTTCAGAAACTGTTGCTGCTTTTCAATTAAAAAATGTACAATGCCTTTTCCATTAAGCACTAAATAATGGATAAAATATCATTAAGTTCTCATTTAAAATGACACATCACATTAGACAATACAGCAGTTTGTCATGAGAAGCTAATTTCATCAGTGTTTGGAAAACAGTGGGAGTTGCTGATTGCAGGTGGTAAAGCTCCAACCCAGTACTGCAAACATTTCATATTTTATGTTATTTCAATATATTGAAAATTAATCAAAAGTTTAAATATATACTGGCAGGGAAGAAAATATCTTTGGGACTACTTATGCTGTCATATGAAAAGCACACATTTGATTTCTTAATAGAAGTTAAAATAGAAAATAAAGGGCAGTTCCTGCTCATCAACTGAATTTTAATTGTGACCTTTAAAAAAGAGGCACTTTTGGAAGTATGTTGCTAAGTACATTATTAGAGTTCAGAGCCTGCTGAAGTGAGTGGATGGCCAATGCATGCCATCCATGCCGAAAAATGATACAAAGATCATTTTTCGTATGATCTTCCATAATTTCTATAATTTCTGCAAACGTTTTACTGTTGCTACTGATCCTTTGCAGGTGATGTCACGTTCTTCAGAAAGCAGTTCATTTTGCCATGACAGGCTTCAAAAAAGTCTGTGTACACATTTACTTCTATGTAGCTTGTTAAAAAACAGACAGTTGGTAATCTAATATCACTTTTATTTTATTCTTGATTACACTATAAAAATGTCAAAAGTGCTATGCAGTCATGTAAGCAGAAACATTATTATTGGTCTAGGTTATGTTTTGTGAATTTATGCAAAGTGGGGGGATTTGATCAAATCAACAAACATGTTAGGAAGAAGGTATTTCTAAGGTTCATTTCTAAGCTGGCTAGTTACTTCTACCTTTTGTAAATACTGCTGCCTGAGCCCAAAACCAGCTGTGCTATTTCCACAGACAAATTAGCTCGACTTGAACAAGTTTCTCTCTACTGGCAAAAACAACTTGGAAAAACAGTTGCTGTCGCTGCACTCAGTGCTCCCATCCCTCATTTCTGACAAATCTGTCATATCACCTCAACTTGATTAGGTGATGTAGTTGTGAAGGGTCAATACTTGATGTCCCATTTGTCCTGTTTCACCCATGTTAGATGTTACTAATGTTAGTTTATAAATCACTGAATAGTTTAGCACCACAATACATCAAAGATCAGCTGTTGTTGAACCAAACTTCCAGACTTCCCAGGTCTTCTGGTTCTGGTTCTGTTTGCATCAGAACCAAACATGGAGAAGCAGCATTCAGCTTCTATGCACCAGTTTGCAACAAACTTCCAGAAAACTGCAAAACAGCTAAAACACTGAGTTCCTTTAAACCTAGATTAAAACTTTTGCTTTTGAAACATAATTAATGAAAAATTAATGATGGCACTTGACTAAATGTAATGTTTCAATTGTTGACTGTGTGTTCTTTGACTTTGTGTTTTGTGTTTTTATGATGTTAAGCCTTTTGAAATGCCCTGTTGCTGAAAAGTGCTATACAAATACAATTTGATTTTGATTTGATGTTGTGGTGTTTACCTTCTTTAGCTGTGCACAACACCACATAATATGATACTTCAGTTGCTATTTACAGTGCTAAAAGTATGAAATACTTTCTGATGTGATCATACTTTATTTAGCCTTCTATAAAAGTAACTTCCAAGACATTGCAGAAAACACTGTGGCAGTAGAGCATCTTCAGATCAGAATCAGAATCTTTTCTTATTATTTTCACTTGATCCAGATCCTGTCTCATTACTCTCTGTAGGCTTAGGTAGTAAAAATCTATCTATTTTATCTTCAAGCCTGTGTAATGCCAAAATTAAAAAATTACATTTGCACATGTCCAACAAAATAATGGCCACACTCCATAAAGATGTTTTAGATCGTACTAGCTCTCTCTGTTGCATTCAACATTAGACACCATTGAAACTAAACAAAGAAACATACAGTTTTACTGAACGTTCACTTATAGCACCATGTCAGATGTAATCTCTAGCATCAGAAATGTATGAAACAAATGAGGCTGCAATGGCTAAATATAATTGTTCATATCTTTTCAGCAATACTTACCAAAATGCTTCTGCTTGGGTTCTCACTGAAGCCAGGCTGGTTCAGTTTTAAAGTCCTTATTTTGGCTTCTTATAGCTCAGAGAATAGCCTTTAAAATAATGTTGATAAATTACTGCATGACTTAGAACCAAAATACATTATAAACCTGTTGTATCAACCTTCCAGACCTCTCAGGTCTTCTGGTTCAAGTCTACTCTACATCCCCAGTACTAAATATGGAGAAGCATCATTCCATTTTTATGCTCCACTACTGTGGAACAAACCTTGAGAAAAATACAAAACTGCTGAAACACTGAGTTCCTTTAAATCAAGTTTACAAGCCCACCTGTTAAGGGTTGCATTTTCATTTTGCTGAAGTTATTTTGTTCATCACTTTTATTGGTCTGATTTGGTTTTGTATGCTCACAGCTCTGAACTTCAGTCGTCAATCTGATATTGAATCACAATATTCTATCAAGATTTTTAGGCAGTAGTTAATTAATTTAGAATCCTGCCGGTGTAAAGAATGCAGGGTAGAGAAACTGTCAAAGACAACAGACTGGAGGACTTAGTGTTTTTCTGTGCGTGGCACAAGACAGCAGGATTGTGGAAGGTATACAAATACAATGCGAATCTCATCTAAATCTGAAAGGTAGCTGATAAAAAATGGTCTAAATTGAGATAACTGCTTGGTGAGCTGTCTCAAAGTTTCTCTCTGCCTTTTTATCATCTCAAGTAATTAAAATTCAATTTCCGCCTTAGCATATTTAATGCTGGTTCAGAACTAAGAACCAATTCTATTTGTTATCTCCATAAGGAGAATCAGGTTTTTGATGATCCAACAAAAAGAACTCGTCATTAACAGAACTGAACGAGTCTGGGATTTAGAGGAAAATATCATTATGATGAGTAGTCAGCTCTATGTTTTATTTTTCGTGTTTTTAAAAGAAATGCTGTACCACGGTACAACATCCCAACTACACATTCCTTACGCCATTTTAATTCTACCAAATTATCAATAAAAAAAAACTGTGATCACACCTCTGTGTGTGTTACACAACCCGACTAAACAAGGCTCCTGACAGCCACAGAACATTGATTTACCCAGTCCACTTTCTACAAGTTCATAGCTTATTCTGAATATCTGAATAAATGGATACATGTTTTCATATGTGAGATTGTATCTGTTGTACATATGTGTTGTGAAGTTGGCTGTTCATCCACTAAGTCAACAGTAGGATGTGAAGACACTTCAGTGTCACCTAATGACTGACATGGGGGTACTTGACGGGGCTTCTTATCACCATTAGATCTCCTAACCCAGTGGTTCTTAACCTTTTTTGAGGTACCGAACCCATCAGTTTGTCCTCTTTGTGCTCTACTGGGTGAATCGGTGGTCTCAGATCAGGTTCAGTTGAGTCATTACCAGGTTCCTCTTCCTCTGATTTAATGTCGGCATGTTGTCATCACCAGCTTCATCTTCTGCCATATATTCTCTCGGCAGTGGATAAAGTGTAGTAGGTACATTTCCCACACCATCTCTGGCTGTTATTGGAGGTAGATGACCGGTAGGTGACTTTTTTGTTTATTTGCCATCTCTCTTGTAAATTGTCGTGATGTATTCTGTGAGAATGTGTGTTGTTAATCTCTGGCAGGTTTTTGCGCTGTCCTTTCGGCAGGTATTCTCAATCAGTAACCTGAGCCATCACCTTCATCCAAATCATTTTCTGAGTCTCTTTGATCTGTTTGTCTTTGTTTGTCTATGTTTCTTCTGGTGTGTCAGCTTTGTCTTGTCTGTATGGTACCACACATACTTTGAACATGAGGTGGATTTATTTCAACAGAAAACATGCTTACTGACAGTAGGAGATTGTGTTTCAATGTTCATGTCTTCACAAATTGGGTTTTCTGCAAGTTGCTCTTTAACTATGTAGATACTCTTTCCCCAGTAGGATCTTAACTTGTCCAGTCCTCCACGTTCTCTTAGGTTCTGGACCAAACCTCTGCGCTCTGGCTGTAGTGCAGCACATTTTATTCTTTGGGCATATGTCACTTTTCTCCTTACTTACTGTTTTTTTTTTTTTTTGACATGATGCCTGGACATTTCTGATGATATAGGTTGCAACGTCCATGGCCATAAAGGGAAAATAAAATCTCCTAATTGCAAGGTGGAATACGGTACTCTTTCTGTGCCCACGTGACACATCTCATTAAGTAGCTGCTGTAGGACCAAATTTTTGTATTTGACAGACAGTACAAGTTGTTAGTATCCATCCCACATACCTTACTTTGCTTTTAAAAAGCTCAAACGTCTCTGGTTTAAGCCTTACCCCATGTATATCATCCAGATAGGGGAGCCAACATTCATCTCTGAGAAGCCCCAGAGTTTACTCCATGCCCTTTGGAATGCTACAGGGGCGCTCGTTAGTCCAAATGAGATACAGACCTATTCATTGAGGCTCCAGGGCATCGTGAAGGTAGTAAACTGTCAGGAACCCTCAGAAACAAAACCTTGATGGTAAGCCTTCCCTTGATGAAACCAGGTGTAATAACCCAAAGTGTCTGTCAGGTCCTGTATCCTCCTGGGTGATGGATGTTGATCAGGGATTTTTTTTTTTTTTTTGTTGAGTAGTTTTTGTTCTAATACAAAGACACAAACTGACATCTTTCCTCCAGACACATACAACTGGAGCAGTGTATGGAGACTTTGATTTTATTATTCAGCCTTTTAACAACAGTTCTTGTATGTAATCTTTCACTTTTTGGAATAATGAGTAGGTACTCTGAACCGGGATGTCGTCCTTCAGGTTAATAGACATTTACAAGGTTGATATTCAACCAATGTCTGTACTGTCACATGTAAAGGTTCCTGACTGTTGGAAGAGCATTTTGTTTACTTTTTCTTGTTGTTCTTTGGTAACTTTGGTAACTAATAGGAGGTTGCCATGGCGATGGGTCAACAATGGGAGTAGAGGTGGTACTGTCTACTATCACTGGGAGTCCTGATGTCTCAGGTAAGTCCATGTTAATCTCTTTGTCAATGCTGTGAATGCTACCCATGGTTATTTTTCTATATAGAGTCAGAGTGTGTTTGGTGAGTGTGTTTCTCACAGGCTGTAACACATAGTGACTCTTAGTGTTCTGCTCTTTAACAGGGTCCGACCAATGTCCAACTCATCAGTAGTTGGATTACTTTCTCAAGGTAACTGTAGCAACACTGCCCACCATACATCCAAACATTTATTAGAGTTACTTTAAGTGTTATTAAAACTATGAAAAATTCAAGTCATATCCAGTCACATTTTTCACATTTCATTTTTCAATTAAATGCAATGTTGCAATTGACAGTGTAAATCTGCTCTTAAATGACAATTTCCTTTATTAAAATTAAACAGTTCTCCACATCAAGCACAACTTGTTTCGCTGCTGAAAGTTCCTGGGGAAATTTGTGACTTATGTTTTCTGGCTCCAACTGTGGTTTGCTGAACTCTGAAAGTCTTATAAATGCTGAAACATTAAAGAGTTTGAAAGATTTCAAAAAGCAACTCGTTATGCACTAGCCTAAAGAAATTCAAGAATAGAGGTGAAACAAAAGAAATTGACATCTATTCATTTGGAAATAGTTACAAAGCCAATTACAAGTCTTGCATGTCTAAGGAAATGTAATTAAGTATAAGGGGATTCAAATGTTTTGCAGGACGTAGTGAAAGTACAAAAGTAAACCAAGCTGTTCCTATATGGTTCATCCTACAGTTAAACTGGTTGATACTGGCTCAAGCTGTGGCCCATCATCATCTGCTCAAACACAGGCATAAATGAAGCCTTTGAGCCTCTTCATAGTAAATGGAGGCTGAATGCTCTATCAGTGGATACATGCTGGAAACAAACTAGCCCAGGATTCTAGATAAACACTGGAGAGCCACTGGCTGCCGTCAGCAGGCACATTCATGTACAGACAATAGTGCTCTGATCAGAACAATGATTATGCAGGCCCTCTCCCACCCTGTTATTTGCAGGCTACTTTCTTCATTCCTATCATTTTAATTAATTCTGTGATATTTCCAAAGTCTGGGCTGTATAGACCCCTAATGAGAAACCTCATCAAAAGACGCACAAGGTAGGTAATTTGAGCTGCTGCTGGCATGATAAGTTGCACTTACGGCCTCCTTCTCTGTTCCCAATTACATGTTTTTTCTTTTTCATGCCCAGCAGTGCCCATCATCAAAATGGTTTTCTTGGTCAGTTAAAGAACACCTGAATTTATGTTTTCTTCCTCCTCTCGCGGTGTTGTATGTTTTTGTTATTCTGACTGATATTTGTTTGTGTACTGATAGCCATCTCACTGACTTTAATCAGCCATCCATCAATGTGACAATGCTTTAAGAATAAAGGTTTTCAGGCGCTAGTTAATTAATCTGCCTGCGCCTGTCTGCCTGCATTGCTCAATCATGGAGTAAATAAACGCAGTCAAGAATGTAATTGTTTGTTTTCTGTGCAGAGTTTGGAAAGAGGCATTTTTTCATCTCAAAGAGCTGTGAAAGTTGCCCTTTTTATTTTCATTTATGAAAGGTATTTCATAAAGCAAATGAGGCAGAGGTACACACAAATGTCACATTTCACATAAATGAGTTTGTGCTCTCTTGCAGAAGTCACTAATTAAAGAGTTAGAGTAGGTTGTGGCATACATTCTATTTCCAATAATGTTGATGCTTTTTATACACATGTATATTTTATCACAGTTTATTCATATGACTAATAGTGAAGTCCCTCTCTCATTTGTTACCTACCAAAAACTTCCCAAAATAGTTTTTAAAGATCACTCTCTCAAACATGTTGGACAATTAAATGCAGTTCTGTTTGAGCTGCAGTGACGGTTTCTGATATGGGCAACATGAACAAACCGTCCATAGCTAAGTAACTTCATGGAAAAAAAGGGCTTTACTGCACTTATTTACATTTACTTGAGTAATCCTAAATTCAAATTAGCATTTGAATCAACTATTTTAACTTTGGCAGTAGAATATCCAGAAAATAAGTGCAAGCCTGTTGTTGAATGTTGCTTTAAAAACATTTGCAATACTTTACTATATTTACTTTTTCAAGTCTACAGGAGCCCAAAACGCCTCACAATAGATTCAGTCATTCACACACAGATTCACATGCTGAACCATAATCAAACAAAAATAACTAAGAATAGACATAACCAAAGTAAAACAAAACCAAGACTAATCCAATGAAAATAAGAATGAAAACAGTTAAAATATTAGCCAAAAACCCCAAACAACCCAAATCTGAATAAAAGTTAATGACAATTTCATAATTTTACTATTAAAATCAGCAGATAATAATTAACTTCTAAGTTACTGACATACACCTTTCAATTATGTAAAATGTTTTTGCTGCTGTTGTTCTTGAGGTAACATTTTATATTATCAATATGGATGGAGGGTGCACTGTTGCCCTGCAGAAAGTAGGTCAAATGTTTGAATCCCAGGCTGAACTCTTCCTGCTCTAGTCCATGTATGTGTGGATGCAAAAGAATGACTGTAAAGTAAATTATCTCTCATGGTCCTTTGTGTCTCTCTGTTGCCATGTGCTGGACTGAGTGTAGCCTGCCTCCTGCTCAATGACCACTGGAGATATGTTCTAACGCCTCCCACCCCTCTCAAGAATCTGTGTGTACAGATAATGGATGGATTGGAGGGATGGAGATCATTGATGTGATTCAACCAGAAAAATGCAATGTTGAGCTGTCTCTCCACTGCAGACTGTGAGATCTGTGACACATGTGCAGCCCCTCCTCTATGTGCTCTCTCTAGTACCACTCAGAGTGAAATCAGCCACTAAATCAAAACCATGCAGATTTAATCAAGTAGACAAAACCAGTAATGACTTTTAAATGAGGCGTATTACAAATTGAGTGTTATGGGCTAATCTAAATAAAATGGGAAGTGAAGACTGTAAAAAGTTCAAAGTAAACCTTCCCACATCAGAAAAATACACTATTTGAAGTATCAGGGCTGTTAGTTATCAGTGTCCAAAGAGGTTCAGAACTTCTTCAGTGAAAATAAATTTTGTTTTGAGGTTCTGTAATCACATACAGTAGATGAAGAACTTATACCCCACGCACACAAATTTACATTTTTCAAAAGATATTTTGATCTATCTTCTTTTATCTCCCATCTACATGTACATGAACAACTATTTTGTGTAAAAGAGACATTTTGTAAAAGGTTTCTAAACTGAAGAACCTTATTGTGCTGTATACTGTATGTGACTATGAGGATCATAATTCAGTTGTCTCTTGGTCAACACAAGCTAATTTTTGTTCAATGTGGAAAAGGAGAGGACAAAAAATGATTGAAGACACATCATATACATCTTTAGTTGAGTCCTGATAATATCTTGAGTTGATCAGGAACTTCTTGTCTCGATAAGACAACAGATCACAACATTTCATTGTTTCTCAACACTCTACAACTGATCTGATCTGGAATCTTTTGGGCAGTGCCGGGGCTGATGGAGTGCTCCGCTTACATTAGGTGAATTGGTAAGACTTTCTGTATGTGTGAGGGTGATTGGCATTATATCCATTTTCATGTATGTATGTACTGGAGCTAAATTACCATGATTTTCTGGCTCTGCAACCAGTATATCTCTCTGAAGAACGGGTAGCAATGAAGAACAGAGAAACAGTTCTTTCAGAGCAGAACTCTCCTATATGTGAGTAGAAATAACCTTCTGAGGGAAAATATAGACTTTTTTTTTTCCTTTTTTAGAGCTAATTACTATCAAAAAAATCTTGGATTCATGTTTGTCTGTGGAGGGCCCTGAAAGGGCAGGTAGAGATGAGGAAAATGCATCATACTGATGGGAATAATAAGCTTTTAGCTTAGGAAAAAATTTGTAGTAATATAGTTTAGGAACTAAAACTTCTGTGAAGTACTAGAGTAGTGGGTAAATACTGTCCATTATTATCATAACCTGTAATATGTAAAAGATTTAGGGTTACCTTGTGTATGCATTGTGTGAATAAACTCAACTGTCATAACTGTCCCTGCATTTACTGTCAACATATATTGCCGATTCGTGTTATCCACAGCTTTTTACCTGGTATTTTCTCTGTTTTATTTTCAATCACAAGGTAAACTAAGATAGTAGTTTCAATTCGTGCTTCCTTTTTCAAAACACATTTGTAATTTGCCTTGCTGCACTGCTTTACAGGCCTTGGCCTCTCCAGATCTCTACTGGCATCCTCAACAAGGCAGGAAATTGAAAAAAGGAGACAGAATCAGCAGCAAAGCTGACGGAGGATGAGCTGCCAACCATAATTACCCCAAGTGCTATTCAAATGGCACCTCTCTGTATAGACAGTTAAGAATACCCATGGTTTCTAATGTGCTCCTGCAGCTCCACCAGCTATGTTTCTGTCCAGTGGTCAAATTCAGACACATTGAGAATGATCACACACAAAGGCTGCTTAAGTAGCTGGCGATTAAAGCTACAACTTCAACACCCATGTGCTATGGCCTTCTTTATGCTCAAAGGCTACTCAGAAAATTTTAGAAAAATGTTACTATAAAAATCTGAGTTCCAGTCATTGGTCTTGTTTGTTCCACAAATTCCTATATGCCTAACATACAGTATGAATTTGTCATATTTTTAAGAACAATAACAAGAAACATGAAAAAAAACAAATAATTTAGCTGTTTTTACTTGAGTGTTTACCTAATTTCATTTTTGATTTATTCATTTAAATCAAAGCAGTTGTTTGTACATAGAGCTGGGATTGAGCTAAAGCTCATCAAACTGAGCTTCAGCTCTGTCCTCTGGGAGAGATTCTAACATGTCCTGGGAGACGTTTCATACAGAGACTTCTGTATGAAAAATAAAATTTAAAAATATGTGTCAGAGAGGGCCTTGTTCCATTGTCTTTCTTACCCACCAGATCAGTTATGTAAATAAAATTTTGTTCTTAATAACTCACCTACTTGCCTACCGATCTGCGTATCGGTGTATAAATGTGTGTGTGTTTGTGAGTGCGACTGGGTGAATGTGACTCTAGTGTAAAGCGCTTTGAGTGGTCAAAATGACTGGAAAAGCGCTATATAAGTTCAGTCCATTTACCATTTACCATTTACTCAAATTAAGGTTAAATAAATAAATAAACAATGTTTATGTGGATTATCAGAACTGTCCCCCCAAAGTTGTCTTTACCTGTCATGGAAGCAACCTTAATGCTTCTGGTGTAGACTAGCAATGAGGATTTTACTGGCTCTCTTCTCCTTGAAGGGCATTATAAATACAATTATTATTATTATCATTTGTATTATTATTCTTACTACTTTACTTAAAAAGGAATCACTACATCTATCAATTCTCAAAAAGGGACAATATCATCAGATTTATACAGTTAGTTTTGGGTTACGTTGTAGAAATTTAAGAAATACAGCATGTACCGTTACAGTTTTACTGAATGAAGTTTCAAGTGCATTAGAAGAATGTTTACTGGGATTTCTTGTAAAAAAAAAACAACAACAACAACTATGTTTTAATAAAGTGGTTAGAAAATGGGTCTTGGTGATTATGTCAGGTTTGTTTGTAAACTACTGGTCCAGGTATTTGGCTTTTCTACAATTGTGTAAAGTTGAAGTCATCCACTTTAAGTTTTTTTTCTTCTTTTCACTCCAGTTCATATTAAAATCACTAAACAGGATTATCTCCCCAACCTTTAACCTGTAACCAGGCATTGTTACAGCAGCATCAGGTAAAGATGGTGTCAACCAGGTTTCAGTCAAAAGTCTGTGTTAGGACTAATCAATAGGTGCTCTGATTATTTTTGTTAAGAACTCATGCATTAGACATTTTAATGACCACATCAAGTAAGCATTTTGTCCTTGGCTCTCTTTTATTTTATAAGTTTTGTCAACAGTTTTTATATTAAACATTTATCATATATTCTTCGCTTCTGCCACTCTTGCAGATATTACTTTAAATCCACATCTTATGACACATTTTCTTTCACTTTGAGAATCCAGTGGTATCTTTGCTTGATTAAATGTTTGTAATGGTTTCATAGTGTGATGATTTTTTCATAACTAATTTCAATATCATATGAAGCTTTATGCTCATCGTCAGCCATTTTTGTTTGACTTCTGGTGCCAAAACAGAATGAGACTGTCCTGATCAGACATAGAGAAAAATAGTTTCTGGTTTCAGCAAACATAATCTTGAATGGTTGTAGTGATTAGTTTTGATTGTTTTGTTTCTGTATGTTTCTTGTATGACAGGGATGCTGCCATTAGAGCTTTGTGTAAGGTCATAGGACACGGTAGGAAAATTAAGGCAGTCTTGTATCATAGTTACAATGAAATGTTGAACCACTGGACGACCCAATTTTAGTTTTTTTTAAAGTTTTTTTCTTGCTTTTATATTAGTAGTATGAAACTGCTGATGAGACTATTTTATTCTCAAGAGAACCAAGAAAAAAATATTTCTACATGTGAGGTGTGAGAAAAACATCAGGTATTGATCTAAAGGTTCTGTATTAAAATGGGTCTCTGAAGATTTAGGTTTGCTGCATTTGTTGCATTGCTTCTTGAAACTCATGTTGGGTGAAGTAGTTTTCTAAGGGCATTGCAGATCAAACATCCAGGCAGCAGTACAAAGCATTGTGAGGGTTTGAAGTCTTCAAGAGCAAGTAGTTGATTTGAAATTATAAAAATATCAAAGTTGAGGTGTGAGCTGACTCATAAGAAGAAGAATCACACAGGAGAACAAGATTGGGTCAAAGCCCAAGTAAGCCCAAGTGAGGTGAACAGAGTTTTAGAAACAGAGAGAGATCCAGCAGAATGTTGAATTTAATGATTACTACTTTATTTTTATTGCCTTGATCCGTTAGCTTTGGCTGTGGTTTGAGATTTTCATTGTTCATGTGTATTGTTTCCACATATTCTTGTGATTGAATATGCACAATTAAATGATTTATCATGTACTGTTTAGTCAGTGTTGCCCTGCTCCCTGTGTTTTGCTTTTGTGTTTATTCAGTCATGTTGTACAGTCAGCCAATCTCCTTTGACTCCAGCTTTCTTCTTTCAATCTGTTGCAAATAATTTATCTCACCAGTTGCATGTTCAACTCCCCCTCTCATTATTTATGCCTCTTCATTCAATCAACTTTCCCCAGTTACCGTTTGTGTTTATAATGCTTGTGTTACCTGATGGTGACCTGTGTATCCAGGTTGCTATGATACGTTTCAGAGATGCTCTGGCCAGGATTCCCCATGCATTCCTCACATTGAAGGTTTTCCAGGCAGGTCCCACTGGGAGTTGACCCCAGGAAGACCCAGAACTTTTTGAAGGGACTACATGTCCTGTCTGAATGTGTTGGGATCCTGAAAGGCTGTCAGTACCTGTCAAAATAGGTCATACTAGATTTGTCTTCTGTTTATTGAGCTCTGAATGACCAGACTAAATCTAATCTTACTTTTCTAATCACCTTTAATCTTACAGTTTTATGCTTTTTCAGAGGGCTTTGCTTTGTAATCAGATTGACTTTGGGTTTCCAGAATGGGCAGAACATTCTGTTTTTAGGATCCTGTGTAGTGGAACTATTTTGATAAGGGGGCAGAGACTTGAAGGGGCTGAAGTGTCTGAAGACTGAGGGCTGAAATTGGCAACCCACCAATTACAGAGTAAACTTCTACCACCATCACCTCACAATACAGATGCTTCTCTTCAGTTTATTAACAAATAAAACTCTACCACACAGTTAAACACTTTAATCAACAAACTCAAGCTTGGTCAAACTGAGAGATACAAGGTGAATGAAACTAATAAACTATCAAAATCGACAAACTTAGTATATATTCCAAATAACCGTTTTATAATTTAAAAGATAAAACATTATTTTGAGGAAGTAATGTTTTAGTAATTTAACTAGAAATCAATTTAATTAGAAATCAGTCAGTTTTGGAGGATTGGTTCTTAATCTATTGATCATTGATGGATCTAATATAGTTGTGTGTAATACCCACAAGGCAGCTTATATGAACATAAAAGGTTTTCTATTGGAAACAAAGGCTTTTATGCCCAAAGCTCGGGAAATATTATTTATGAGCACCAATGAGCTGCATGTTGAAGCACACTCAGGTGTTGAGTGATGCAAATATAAATTTGCAAATGCACCCTCACGGCATGGTGAGGGTGCATTTGAGAAGGTCAAGGACTGCAGTTTGACACCCTTGCTCTGATCAGTTTGAAGACTGGACTCTGGCTCAGAGTTAGCTCTTAGGAGGGACCATGTAAACGGTTGCCAAGGGCACCACCTGCTGGAGGGGTCGCTGCTGTATGAAGAAAAAACGAATAAAAAAAAAAAACACCCAACAAATTAAAAAAAATGAATTTTAGTAATGATGGGCAGTCTTGGCTGGACCCTATGCTCTGTACTGAAAATAAAAATTTGGGAAACAACGGTCACACTCTGTAAGCCACTGTGTTCCTGATAATTTGAAGAACTTCTATTATTGGCAAGGGAATGTGCTGAAAACAGAACCCTCCTGCCAATGCATAACTATTAGCTGATCCCAAGTAGATGAAGATATTT
Organism: Xiphophorus couchianus; assembly: GCF_001444195.1. Taxonomy (NCBI): domain Eukaryota; kingdom Metazoa; phylum Chordata; class Actinopteri; order Cyprinodontiformes; family Poeciliidae; genus Xiphophorus; species Xiphophorus couchianus. The sequence goes on from NC_040240.1 coordinate 27,597,898, forward strand.
CAATGTATTCACTTTAACATTTTCTCTACAAAAATAATTATAATTGTGTTTGTGAGAGAATACTAACCTTTTGAACATACTACTTAAGTTACAATTTAGCTAAAATGCTTTAGCTGACTGGTTCTGTTCTTGTTATCTGTAGTTAGGAGAAGATTCTGGTAACTTGGCTTTACAGTTTGTTTTCCAGCTAAAACAGCTGTGAAATTATGTTAGAACAATTGACAAGCTGAGTTGTTGTCTCTATAACCACTGTGATTGGGCAAAGAGAAGTGATGTAGTGATGATGTACGGTTTGTGTAAACAGCTGGCAACATGACTTACAAGCATAAGATGAGGAATCATTTCAGGGAGAACGTGTGGTCCTTGATGCGGAGTGTTGGGGGAAAGAGGAAACTGTGACACAGATGGTGAGGTGAGGAACTGCAGCCACACTTCATCATGATTTCTCTCAGACATAATTTCACACCATATCAAGCTTTTATCATAGCTCGGCTTTCTCATAAGCATTCCGAACACAGTGTTATTTATGCATCCTCGACTGAGCCATAACTATACATAAGAACCTTTCAAATAAAAAAAGGCCTTATTAAATTAAAGACCACACAACATTTTATGAAATTTTCTCACCATCAACTTCCTTTCCCCAGGTAATAACCAGGTGATGTGGACCACAGATTAGCACATGAAACATAACAAGGTGTGAGGCAATCAGACTGATTGCTGTGACACTTGTGAGTAGGACTATGCAACTCATGCCCTGGCACTGCCAAAGACCTTACAACTGGGAGAAACTGAACTGCACAACGTGGTCAGAAAAGCCATTCAGATCACATACCAGTCACATTCTCTGTGATGCTTGGCAGGAACGCATTTTCAGGGATCACCAAGATTTCCTGGCCCATAATGAGGAATGGCTAATATACTGATTTAGCATGGCCTCTGTTAGACTGGTGCAGTCTGAGACTCCAATGCCAGCAGACCATCTGACCATCACCATCAGGCAACCGGTTGTTGTGCCCAGACAGAGGCAGACATAGCTGGAATCGAATCGGCAACCCACTAATTACAGGATGAACTCCTACCACCATCACCCACATTATCCCTAACGAATCACAACCATGTGACGTCTTAGCAAATGACCATTACTGGATATGTTGATGATTCTGCTAGAAGTCTATGAACTATGGTTGTAATCTATCCTGCACAGATCTGTAATATGGGGAATGTGTTGATGATAGAGGGAAAATCATGAAAAACTGTTGGGTGACCAGTTTGAGCCTTGCCTGATGGTAATCAGAAGAAGTCTCACTTCTGTCAGCCTCCCCAGAGCAGCTGTGGCTACAACCCAGTAGCTTACCACCATCAACATGTGAATGTGAGCATGATGGGAATGACTGATTTTATTGTAAAGCATTTTTGAGTGTCCTGATAAAGAGCTTGACGTTTTTTCATTTCTATCACTACGTTCTCATCCAGCAGTGAATATTGCAAGTCAATGTCTCCATTCAATCTGCTGGGCTTTTCTGTTTATTTTCACCAACTTGAATAATGAACTGAAATCGACTGCATCATCTATCTGGCATCAACTGAAATGTATGCATGTATATGATTGCATTTTATTAACATTTCTAAAGTGTACTGAGATAACAGGTATTTTGATTTGGTGGAAAATAAACTGATTGGAATTGCTTTTATTGTCAAATTGCTAAGGTAAATGTTTTGAACCAGACAAAACAGTTGGAGAGCCAGTGCATTTCACTGGAGTCTTAAGAAAAAGAAATCAAATCTTTAGAGCTTTATATGGATTTGAAAATGGTGGAGGAATATTCTGTCTGTGTCTCCAGTCTCCCTCGCTCATTCAGGTCAACAGTAAAAGGATCCGACCCACAGATTGACTTATCTACCTGAATCCAATTTTCATGTTCAGTGACTGCAATGAGCAGCTTCGCTCTGGGATGAATTACGTCGTTTTCTATCAGATTTTGATAAACAAATGGAGAACTGCATCAAACACCTGCAAGGATAAAAAAAGGAGCATTTTGCGTGAATAAATCACAGGTTTGATGCAAACATTTCACAGAGGAAAAGTTTATTTAGAAATCCAAGACGTGATGCCATGGCTGTAAAGAATTGTCAAAGTTCTTTTAAACCAAAATATTTTATCTTATCATGTAAAAATGTTTTATATTTCTAACATGATAAAAATCTTTATTCCTTTTTAAGAAATTAAAATTGGTTATTAGGTATTTATTTAAAACTAGCAATGATGCCTTTTATTACAACCTTATTAAAAAAGATGATGTTTGGGAACTATAGTACACTGCTTTTTTAATGTTCAATTAATCATGTTTGTTCATTTGCACTCTCAATAAAAAGTGTCTGTTCATAAAAAGCTTTTGTTTTATGAAAGACTAACACCAATAACACTACAGCCTCTTTCTCTTCATTCACCTTAAAATTCTACTGTAAATCAACTGTTTTCCTGCATTTAGTTCATCTCTGGGAAAAAGAGGAGATGCCTCTTCGATAAAAAACACTGGCCTGGTTTTAGTCAAACCAGCAGGTTTGTCTTTCTCAAGTACTTCGATCTGAAGCCCCAAGAACCTACTTGATGATTCACCTCATGTCTCTCTGCACTCCCAGGTTCATATCTCTTGCCCAGTCCTGGACTTCTTCAATGACAACATCCATTCCCCCTCCCTGCTATCATCTGCCGACCCGCTCTTCAATGCTCAGTCCCCGCCTTCTGAACCTTCATTCCTCGTTCTCAGATTCACTCACCGTACTGACAGGATCTCCTCCTCTGCATGCTGAGTCCGACTACAACAACTAGTAAGATCCCTTCACTTCTGCTTAGTTAAACTTAGGTCAGCCAGGATCTTTTTCTCAAAAACCTGATGGTTTGCTTCAACAAATAAAGCAACACTGACAGACAAGCATGATACAATCATTTTTCTTTTATCATGATTTCAGTTCTGCCTTGATGTTGCTGCTTCTGCTGATTGCTTATTATCCACACCTGCTCCCTATTCAAACAGCTCCTCTTCACCTTCTCAGTGAGAAATCATCTGCTGCCTCTGTCACAGCCTTCAAGCTCTGATTCATGTTCAGAGTTTCTGGTTTTTGACCTTGCTTGTCTCTGACCCCTGCTTTTGTCTCAAACTGGTGTTTGAGAAGACTTTGACGTCTTGTTGTTGAACCATTCCCTGACTCTGACCTGCTTTGTGTCTATTGTGTCTTGGATTTTTTTTGCCTTAGACCCTCCTGTGCCTGACCCTGGACCGTTTTTGGACCACAAAACATTGGATGCTGGCTGTTATCCTCAGTTTTCAGTGAACACTTGAGAACCGCAAGCCCACCCATTCTGCTGCTCACCCAATCCTCCAGACACTGGACCCCTGGTCCTGTTAACCCCCCATCCCTGACCTACCAGTGCAACCAGAACTAGCAGGCCCACTTTGACACCATCTCATTGCATCTAACAAACCTTTTGGTAACCATCTGCTTGTCTTGGTTGCATGTTGGGTTCTGGCTCATTTCTGTTTTTTGGGGTTTTTTTCAGAACCACCCCTTACCTTTGGTCTGTTGTGGAGGACAGTACTGTGTATTAGTCATTTGCAGGAGATGAGTGCCTGTTGCTCCATATGTTTTATTTGGGGTAGAGGGGGGTTTGAAAGGGAGAATAGCACATTAGTCTGTCAAGTCGCTTCATCATTTTGAAATTAAATTAGTTCATGTCTAGCTGTCAAACTGACTCTTTTTTTTCCCTTTGACACAGTGCATCACCACACTTTTAACATGTTGTACAATTCCCTCCCTGGATTGACAAAAGAGCCCCGTCAGTGGCTGACACTGGCAGCTTTTCTCTGTGTGATGAGGACACTTCCAGGACATTAGAAGAGCTCTGTGATTCTAACCTTAGAGAGACAGGTGACGGGCAGACCAACTTGAAGGCTGTAAAAGGCTGCTCTGTCTGAGGTAATTAATGAGTTTCCATCAAACACTGGAGCTTAGCTGTCCCCTCTGTATCCATTACATTACTGCTGCTGTCCAAAATAAACCCTGGCTAGATTTTCATTTGCAGAGCGCCTTGCAAAAGTATTCATACCCTCTGAACTTTTCCACATTTTGTCATGAAACAAACCATAATCTTTAGAACATATTAGGCTTTTCACAAATTAGCACATTATTATGAAGGGAAAGGAAAATGACAGGGTGTTCAGGTTTAACATTTGTATAATTGCACATTGTTTCTTGTTGGTGCATTGGAAACTTCTCAGTTGAAAGTTGCTTATTGAAATATAGTATTTTACCAATATAGTAAAATATAACATTAAATTAACAAATGGAAGATAGACAATCCTTGTTAATTGGATTAAAGGAAATAAAGGAAAGAAGATCCATGTCAAACTTTTAGCCTGCTAAGTATTTACCACGATGTATTTGACGCCACTTAAAACACGTATAAAGATAACCTTGTTTCTACCTAAATACTCAAGGTAAAAACCATTTTCCTTTGTCTTAACATAAAGTTTGTTTCAGTTTTTGGTTATCAAAACTTGTGTTTCTCAGTATTTTTTGTGATTACTTTTTTCTTTCTGGTGATTTTTGAAACTTGTCCTAAAATGTTTGATATAAAAGCACAAAGCAATCAGGTGCATTACCACTTCAAAGCTCACATCACATGGTGTACAGCTGTTTTTCTCAGTGTTGACTAGAGAAGCCATACTTAATCGCTAACTCTTGCATATATTTATGAATGAAGGAAACGCTGCTACTCTTCTTCTTTTTCTTTTTTTATAAAATCAGCTCTCTCTGCTGAGAACAATGATTCCTGGGACATTTAACCAAATATTCAGCAATCCAGGATCATGCTAGTATTTCTTCAAGTCCTGTCCTTCACACAAGCTTGTGAACTTGATGTCATCAAGGGGGTGAGCATGCAGGAAGAGCAGTAACAGAGACAGAACAGTTGCAGGGCTCTAGTGAGGAAAGAGATTTTAATGAAATTACATTACTGAAATATGGTGTGGGTGTGTGTGTATCTGGATCCAACAGGTAGAGATTGTGTCATGATTTCAGCTCTACCTTAACTGTGCTGATTACTCATTACCCTCACCTGCACTGTGCCGCTCCCTATTTAAACAGCTGCTCGCCCCCACTTAGTGTGAGATTGTCTGTTGCCTCAGTCACAGCTTTCAAGCCTTGTTCCGTGTTCTAAAGAGTTGTCTGGTTTTCTGATCCTGCCTGTTTTTTGACCACAGATTTTTGCGTAGTTCTACTGCTGTAGGGAGAGTTCTGACCTCCTGTTGCTGAACCCTGCCTGTCTCTGACCCTGCCTCCAGTCTTCTGATTACTGGATTTTCATTGGCTGAGACCCTCCCGTTTCATTGCCTGACCCTGGATCGTTTCAACAACTCAACCTCTGGTTGGTGGCTTTTGTCCCTGTTGTCTGTTTGTCCCCTGAGCCCCCACAAGGCCTCCCACTGTCCATTCACCCAGTCCTTCCCAGGCTGGATTCCTGACCCCTGTGGATGCCCCATTCCTGACCTACCAGTGTGACCACAACCTGTGGAGCCCCTTCTACACCATCAGTTTTGTAATAAAACGTTTGGTGAACCATACACGTGTTTTGGCTGCGTTTTGGGTTCTTGCTGATTTTGCTTTAACGTTACAGTAAGAACATATTTTGTTCCCTGGGAATGGTTATTGTCAGGCACAAACAAATTTATAGAAATTAATGAAAGTCTAAACAGTCCTGATAATATAACATCTCACTACCTAAATATTCTGAACTAAGTCTACAGCTACAACATGAACTAGTTTTTATTAATTTGTTATATTTTATTTGAATTTAAGTTTACAAATATATAAAATTGTATTGAATAAATCTGAATATTAATAAGAAGTTTAGGTCAGTAACTCAAAACACTAAGTTAATATTTTTCACTACTTGGACTGCTGTTTTTAAGTCTTTATTAATGTAATTCATGATTTTCTGCTTACAGACAATTAATCCAATCTTGCTGTAATCAGATTGTAAAGTTACATCATACCAATAATAAACTTCTGAATACACAAATGTGAGCTTATTGAAAGTATTTTCAAAACCTACTTCCAGGTTCTTTTGAAAAAATAACTTGGAAAAGGGAAAGTTTCTTATTCAGCTACAGTAATGAAGATAGAAAGGTGAACCATGCTATTTACTGGTTATTTTCCCATCAGCTGACCATGATGCATTCAGGTACAACTGGGACACTAAATTGTTGATATATGAAGCAATTTAAATATGTTTTAGTCTCAAATATGGGCGCAGTTCTAACACTGACTGTTTTTATGTTGTTATATAATCTCTGTCTAGGCATTGACTTTGCTTGCTTATCTTGCTTTATTCATTGAATAAAAATCCAACCAAACCTCAAATTAGTTCAATACTTTTAATCCCTTTTATACTAATGAATGTAAACTCCAGGGAATTGAGCTTCAGGTATTCCAATCAAATTCCAAGAGGACTAGAAATGTCATCTGCTCTAATGGACACAGCAATCAGCCAGTAAGGCAGCAGAAAATTCTGGGTACAACAAGATTGTAGATAATCTAGACCTGCATCTTTCTTTTTCAAATAGTGACTTGGCCAACAGGTCTGTCTCCCTCTCATTCTCTATGCCTTATAATCTCATCAGAGACAGAAATTGACACCATCAGCCCAGTATTGTGCATATTTTCTCCAACTGTAAGGATAGTCTGCAGCAACCTAAGCAAAATATCACTGATGGTTTGTTTTTTTTTACCCAATATTTGTTTGGAGTCCATTGAATATATTTAAGCATGAATGCATATTGTTGGATTGGACTGAATAAAAAAGGTGACGGGATGTGCAGTGATGTAAAACTTTGAAATGAGTCCAACACTGAGAAAGACAGATGGAGTTAGCAAACACGAGAGTGTGACAGTCCAGCTCAGTAAAGACAGAGCTTAGCATCCTGCATTATGTCCACACAGTCAGGGCTAACTTGGAGGCTCAAGCTGCATGCTGTTCCTGTGATTAGCTCTCCATCTGGCAGGGTGGGCAGTGTGAGCAGCCAGAGCAGTGCAGCCTGCTGCATAGATCTGAGTTGGGGGATGGATTTGGCAGAGACAGTTTGGGGGCGCTTGGTCTTTAGCCCTGCCCACAATGCCCACAGGGATTAAACATCTGGCTGAAATCCTTTTCTGGAAAGTGAAATATGATGAATAAGATGTCGTGCCTTTCATGCCTTACAGATGTAACAGTATTGTGGCTTTAATGCTTGGACAGTTTTGTTCCTGTGTTTGAAATTAGGTTAAAGTGCAATTATGTATTAAGACAGAAAATGACACTTAATAAAATCAGTGAATAAATTAGCCATTTGTACCCGAGTGATTACTGAAGTATAACAGAGTGAGGTCTTTATAAAGGGCTGTAAAAAGTATTTAACATACTTTCTTTTGTTTTTGCTTTTTTTTGTCGCATTCAAATCAGGTCAGAAAAACCAAATCTGAATATCTAAAAAAAAAAAGAAATATGCAGAACCAAACTTTTGGAGTGGCTTAATCAAAGTTCAGACTTGAGATGCTATGGCATGACTCTCAAATATGGTTGAGTCAAACAATTATGCAAAAATTGGGCCAAAGTTCTCACCAGGAATCTGAAATTGAACTTTGTATTTTCACAGCTTTAAGTTTTGTTAAATTACTTTATCAATCAGTACAGAAAATGGCACCAGACAACATTTTCTGATTCCTTTTCTAGGCCTCTATCTCGGCTACACCCTAAAGAAGGCATTCTCTGACGTGTCATTTCCTTAACCAGGCGTGTATGTGTGTGTGTGAGTGTGTGTATATGCGAGCATGCAACCAGCTAAAAGAGATAGAGGAAAACACTGAATCATTTATTCCTAACAGTAGTACTCATTCCTGGTCTGAAGAAGTGGGTTTCTACATTTCTGTGTGCTTACTTTTCATGACTTACTGTTAGTTGTCTTGGTAGTTTCTCTTTTTCCTTCCCTTTCCTGACCCTATTTTACAAGCTATGTTATGTCCTTTGGTCAAGTAGATCTCCAAGGCTTAACCTTCAGAATGAACCTCAGGGATTGAAGGAGGAACATTTAAGGAAACCATTTGCTGGTGCAATTCCCTCTGTTACAAGCTTTTCTAAATCTGTCCAAAATAAGCAGTTGACCAAAGATGCACTATCTGTGGCTGGCATACTAAGGATATGTCTCATGATTTTTATTCCATAAGACATTCCTTGTGTGTGTATAAAGAAAAAGTAACATTTAGTATAATGAAATGTAGGAAGCAATCAGTGAAAACACTGATGGAATAAAACCTGACACTGAGGAAACACACTGCAGGGGAGAAGTCTTATGTGGTTTAAACTCACATTTACTCTAGTAACTACACAAATAGAGCCAAGGCGGCCATGCAGATGCTACCCATTCGAGGCACTTTGTTTCACTGACCACACACACACACACATGCCCCCCCCCCCCCCCCCCCCCCACAAACTCTCACACACACCAGCAACCAAATATTGCTGGTCTTATTCAAATTTTTCAAGCCAACCTTTCTTTCTTCCTTGTTTCCTTGTTTCTTCGTTTCTTTCTTTTTTTCTGTTTGTCAGGTAATTTCAGAAATAGTGAATACATTTTCAACTTGATTCACTGATTAATGCAATTATCCTGCTCTGTAATTTTGCTTCATCAAGAAGCATTTCAAGGACTTTTCTGGTTTGCTGAGAGCATAATTGGTGCAGGAGCTTGATCTGGGAATGCGACAAGGTTGAAGGCTGCCTAATGAAAAGCAAAAACTGTAAGCCACTGTGTGATCCTGAAGGACCCATCGTGACCTTTATAGACAAAGGTTAATCTGCTTTAGAAAAAAAAGAATTGCTCTCAGGTACACAGTAACCTGTAGGCAGGATGCTTGATAGAAATGTTATATTTGGACGCTTCTTTTTCTGGAATGAAACTGACCAAAACTGTACAAATAGATTAGTTGTTTTTTTTTTTTCTTTAGTACAATATTATTAGCTATAATTTAACATTCAAATATAATAAAACAAAACAAAGTAAATACTTATAAATGTATTCACTTTTTATGCTGCTAGAGTAATATGCTACTTCTTAGTCAAGTTGTTAATTAAGCTTCAAAATTCAGAAAATAATGTAGAAAAAGGACACAAAACAAACAAAATGGGCAAATTAATGAAGACTCAATTTAAATTCAAACTTTACATAATCCAATTAAATGTTTAAGTTCAATAGCCAAAAGTCAAATAAAAAAACTGAACTAAAAAAGAAAAGAACTAGACAGCAACCCCACAGCTCTTGTGATTCTAAGCTTCTTTTCAGCTACCAGTAATTCCAGGAGACTGGCAGCAACATCCAGGAATCTGCAGTAACTTTTTTCAGTGGTTGCTGTGGTGCATCTAACCAACAGAAAAGCTAAGTGCATCCAGTAGAGATCCAGGCTGCCCAGTTGGTAGCTATGTTGCGTTGCAACAAGAAGTTCCTGGGTCTGAATCCCGGCCTGGGGTCTTTCTGCATGGAGTTTGCATGTTCTTTCTGTGTAAGCTGGGTTCTCTCTGAATGCTCCGGTTTCCTCCCATCAACATGACTGTCAGGTTGAATGGTCTCTATAAATTCTTGTGAGTTTGTGCGTGTATGATTGTTTGTCCAGTCTGTCTCTCTGTTGCCCTGCGGATCATTGGGAAACATTTTCAGGCAGCGCAGGCTTCAACCTTTCTAAATTTTCTCTTCTCAGCCACGCAACATCTACACTCTCACTAGTGCGGTGCGCATAAAAATGTTACTACATTGTTTTGGCCGTTTTGTAATTTTAAAAAAAATTATACGCCCACAGTTGGGAAAACATGTTGGGTTATTTGGATTCTCTAAATTGAACTTGGGTGTGTGTGCATGTGTGCCTGTTTTTTTTGTCCTGTCTGTTTCTGATCCCTTGTCCAGTGATCGTCTGTCCAGTGTCCAGTGGCTACAGCCCTGAAAAGATAAACAAGTATAGAAAATTGATGGATGTTTTAGCTTTTTTGTATCATTTATACTATTTTTAAAAGTACAATTTGGCAGAACATGGGACATCAATTGTGTACTTTGATGGCAGTTACCAACCAGAATAACAGCGTGTGGAGTACCCCAGGGGCTTGTCCTGGTCCCTTATTATACTGTATTTTCCTAATGATTTATCGTATGTATTATATAAAGTTGGCATAGTAACATTTGTATGCAGATGATTAAAAAATATACACATCACATCAGCTTTAACTTATAGGGAATTACAAACTATTACCTAAGAAAAGCTGCAGTTCTATTGCATCTAGTGGGGATCTTAACAAATAAATAAACTGAACAATTTTCAGAGTTGTTCATCCATAATTTGAAACACAAATTATGGATTAGCCCCACTCGTGAATTACTTCACTGCCAAAGTCAGACGCAATTTTTCACAGTGCAAATGTAGCATTGCTGTTTTTTTTGTAACTTATACCTCAAATAAATCTGTACATGCATGGACTTATCACAATAGTAAGGCTTTACAAGCTGTATATACATTTGTAATGCTCAAAAAGCTGGCTTTTTGAAACTGTCTAGATGAAAATAGGGCTAAAACAGTCTCCACTGGAACAGAGAAGACACAATTCCAGCACAGTAGCTGTCAGTCAAAGCTCCAGGGAAGTAGAACCAAAGGAAGGTCTCATGTGGCCTGCAATTTTCTTGAGGCCATTAAAACCAGCCCTTTTTAATTCCTTTTTCGTCACTCAAGCTATTCGCGTTGTAAAGTGGTCTTTCAGTGCTCAGCTTCCTTTCCAGGGCTTGAAAGACAGGAATGTGAAAGCATTTTGTAGAACAATGCTGAACACATCTGCTAATGTCCCTGGCTAAAGGGACTAGAGGACAAGCTCATTCATCCGGGGCTCTGTGAACATTTCAGTGCAGTGTAATGTTTCTGTTCCATCACAAAACACTCAGTGTTATTCCAGAGTGTATCAAGTATTTTGTAAAATACTTAAATAAAGTAGTGCTTTTCTGATACAGTATGCAAATGACTTTGTTAAATGGAACTCATTGAGTCAGATAATCCCACTGCTAAACAGAATGCCAGACCAGATGTAGCTTTTATGAAGAAAAAAAACACCAAGAGGACACAAAGTTGAAAGCTTTAAGAATGCAATTAGTAAAATTTGAAAGTAGCAGGAGAATGTGGCGGAGTAAGAAAAAGCTGTTAGTATGTCCTGCAGGAGACTCAGGCTACAGCATCAGAACCCTAAAGATAGCTCAGGATAACTGAAAATACTGAGTTGACTTAAATTAGTTTAACTCACTTTTAGTAAGTTACTTGGAATTTGCGGTTGAAAAGTCTTTCCAATTCACTCCACTTGAGTTAGATAAATTTAGAAAAAGTAAGTTTTTGATAATTGTGCTTTTTTCTGTGTTGGAAACTACTTTGAGTCAATAGTACTTGCTTCCAAGTATAGAACCTTTACTTGATGTTTTTTTTTCTGGAAATGATTTCATCTGACTCATGATAACGAGACAATCCCAGCGTTTCCCTGAACAGGAGCGCATTCACAAAGCAGAACATCAGAAGACTCCATCATTTTATCTTAAGGTAGGCTGCAGTCAATTAACTTAATGTTTTGTTTGGTTTTGTTTTGTGGGGGCCATTATTGCAATTAATTGCACTTTTTTCTGCAAAAGACCCAAGCTGGAATTTTGTATTGCGTTTCTGTTATTCCTTTAAATCTGATGCACAAGTGACACCTGCAAACAACAGTGATGGTCGAGAGTGAGAGTGAATTAATCTTTATTGTATATTTTACCAAATGGAATATGTTTTGTATAACTTATGTTTTCAAATATTTGTATTTCAAATATTCACAGAATTAGCATTTTTTTGAAGTATTGAGCAGTGCTGTGGTGGCGCAGAGGTAAAACACAACCCATGTATGGAGGCCTTAATTGTTGACGTGACTGTCACAGGTTCGAGTCCCAGCCTGGTGGCCTTCATTGCATGTCTTCCCTCTTTCTCATTACCCACTTTAAAGTCTGTCTCTCAATTAAAGGCTTCCAGAACCAATGAAACTTTTTTAAAAGAAGTGATAAAGAGGAAGGGCGAGGACTAAATAAAGAAAATTGGTTCAAGTTGCATGAACTTAATCATTTTTGATTAGTTGTACTTCTTGATTTAAGTACTGCTAACTTAAAAAATTAGGTTTTCTTACTCGCTAATCTTAAACTTACTGTTTTTTTAAGTAAGGTAAACTATTTCAATTTTAGAGCATGGAGCCACTCTAACTAGGACATTTTAAGCCTCGTTTTAAAAGCAGACAGATTAACACTGGGAACTGGTTCCACAGGAGAGGAGTCTCCTCTGAAGGAAACTGGTTCCACAGTCAGAGCTGTGCATTGAGGTGAGACTTAATATTTCTAGCAGGAACCTCTCAACCTCACCCTTCTCCACCAGAGCGGTGTCAGAGGTGTCATCCCGAGAGCCAGCTCTGTAGCGAAGGATCAGACTGCCCAGGTCCCCGTCCTCGGCCACCACCCTCACACATTGCACTTGACACCTTTGCCCCCTTCCAGAGGTAGTGAGCCCATGGGAAGGGCTCTTTGGGCTGAGCAGATACTCGCCAATGTGCCCTACCTTCAGGCCTGGTTCCAGAATGGGGCCACATTGACCCCTGTCCAGGAGAGGGAACACTGTTTCCATTGATTATATTCTTCATAAGGGGTGTTTGGGTTTCACTCTGTCTGGTTCCTCACCTAGGACCTGTCTGTCTTGGGTGACCCTATCAGGGGCATGAAACCCCTGACAGCATAGCCTAGAGGGGGCTATAAATAGAATTTTAATATTTGTTTGTTGAAAATGCAATTAAATTTGATCTAAAGGTTTGAGCAGAGATAAATTAAAATACTTGAACTGATTAGCATTTAAATTTAAGATTTAATTGGCAAGCTTATTTTGTAAAAGTGCAAAGAATAATTATAGGTTGTTGTGTTATCTTCAGGGGTGGAAGGTAGCTAGTTATATTGACTCTTATTACTGTAATTAAGTGCAATTTGCCTGTACATTGTACTTTTTAAGTAGTTTACAAAACCCGACATTTTACTTTTGGGTAAGGTATTTTACTCAGCTACAATGCAAGGTTAATTTATTTCAACCTGGCTAAAATTGAATTTAGAACTTGTTTTTGATATTGACAAACCTGGCAACTGGTCTGTCAAAAGCTATTTTGATGATCCAAATGTGTTTTTGAAGTGTTTGACATCTTTTGTTGGCCTAAAATAATCTTCCTTAAACTACAAAGTGCAACTAAAAATCTATACGCATGTCCAGACCTTTCATTATATGCTTTATGAAAAAACAAAAGACCTCTACAGTCTGCTCAGATGAGCACACAGGTAATGTAAACTGAATAAATAACTTGTTAAACTACTGAAATATGTCTTACCCTTTATTCCTTTCCCTTCCTCTCCACATAAGTGTGCCTTACTCAATTTCCAGCTTCAGTGAGAATGAAGAAAGATAAGAGGAGAAAATTGGAAGTTTGGTTTAAAATGCAGACAGCTCCGGCGTTCTGCTTGATGGCCTGTAACATCTCGCACCACACTTTGCATCACAGAATGGGAGCTTGTAATGGAAATCCCCCCACAGAGGAGGTTAATCATTGAGCCGCCCTGCACCAAAACAACAAAACCTGCCACTGCAAAATTATAGGAAATAAAATTCAACACTTTATCTGTAGCCCTTTGTCACACCTACAAATTCATGTTGCTAACTTGCCTTTAGGATTCAATTTTAGGTTAATGGCACTCTTCTGTATTACAAAAATAACCTGAGGGGATATTTATCCCATTTAGCCAATGACACTTACACTACGCCGAATGGCCAGGAAGAAAATAGGAAAAATCCAGTCTCTTATCATATGAAGGGAAAATACAACTTACATTTATCACAAAGTGGACAATAAATAAATAAAATATGTTCATGTGAAAAAACAATATTTATATTTGATACAAAAATATGTCTGCACGGACATGTATGAGCAGTGTAAGACCCAGATCAAGGCTTTTCACCTTGATTACATAGAGACCAACAATCTCTAAAACTAGTGACTAAGACTTTGTGTTCCTCATCAAATACAACAAAATGAAAATATATGGAATTACATTCATCATGCAAAAAAATTCTTCCGTCCAACAAACTGTTATGCATCTGCCTTTCATTTCAGTCAGTCGTTTCAGTATTTAATATAAGTGGCAACTCTTGGGCCATTTATATTAAACACCTGACTCAGATCCTCCATGCTGACAACACAGCATGCATATGGAGCGAGGTGAAGTCAGTTTATTATTATTGTGCTCATTCACAAAAAATATTTTCTCAAGATACTTTACAGTGAATTCAGTTATTTTCAAATCAATCCAATACAATTTGATTATGTAGACAGGTTAAAATTATGTGACAAATTCTAATTCCATCCTGCCTTTGTATTTTGCATTCTGGTGAGTCTTCTTTGAATTGTTCTTCTTTTCGGGTTTGTATTTGGGTTCCCTGTCTTCCCCTTGTGTGTGCACTTGTCAGTCATTTTTCCTCACTAGTTTACTTCAGTTACCTCAACGACCCTGTTGGTTTAGGCAGTTTCTCATACCTACACTCTATATGTTCTTCTGCATTTCCACAGTCACTGTCACATCATCCTGTTCTGCTGTATTCTCATCTGCTCCAGGCTCCCGTTTCGCTAGCAAGGACCATGCCACAAAGATATGTGTTTAAAGATTTATTAATGAATGGATGAGGGATGAAGGGGAGAGAGATGAAGGAAAGGAGGGATGAAGAGATGGAGGAATGAAGGGATGGATGGATAAAGGGACTGAGGGATGAAAGGATGAGGGGATTAAGGGAGGAGAGGAGGAATGATCTTGATTTGGTCATCTGGGGAGAATGATGGAGGGCTTGGGATGTGAAGACTCTGTGTGGGGGTGTGGTCTTCAGGAAACTGTTCCTCTTATTTTTCCCCAAACCAACATAGGATCCCCAAAAGAGTCTGATTTAAAGAGAATGGGCTTGTAACAAATCACTGAGGTTGTTGCGGACGCATGAACAGTACACCTGTGATAACCAGCGAACTAAAACTTGAATGGTCTGATTGGAGATAGCCTGACTGGATGCTTAAGAGGAGGCTCCTATGCGAAAGAATGGGTGGAATAAGGTTTGAAAAACTCAGGACGAGTGTAAGTGTTGGTGTTGTTTGGTTGAGTGACTCCGGAAAGCAGCAGTGGCCCGGAAGAACGAGCTTGATGTCTGATGCCTCCTAGCGGTCTACTGTTACAGGACTGGAATGTTGTTGGAGGTGAAGGATGAACCTCGAACGGATGTTGAAATGACACTAATGAGGTGCGACACGGAGCTCGAGTATCGAAGATGAAGGAGCACACAGGCCTTTGTGACTTGGAGCTTGTCTAATTACTGGGAAAGGAGAATGTTCGGCAGCAGATGGAGTATTGAAGATCATCGTCTGAATCAGAAAGTTAGAGCGGAATAGCCACAACGCATTCAGTGGTGAGTTGTATTTGTAGGCTTGTAATCATAGCAAAAGTCATGGGTCTGATGTTTGACTAAATGCAACAGACTGAGATGAGTGGGTGAGCAGAGTATAAATAGGCTGCCTGGAAAATTAGAGGTGTGGTTTGGGCGTGGCCCAGCTCCCAAACTTAAGTTAATACATTGACTCCATTTTAACCCGCCTGCTTCCTTTATACTTTTGGATATTAAAACTTGTACAACATGGCAGACAAGAAATTGTGCAGAGTGATTTTTTTTACAATCAGTGTGTGCTGTCCTCGTCCTGAGTTTTCGATTTTTCAGCAGCTAGACAGCCAGACAACGAATAACCAAATTTCTTTCTTGTTTATTAGTTTATTGAAGAGTGGCCTCTGACCACTGCCATCACTTTGGCCATCGTAAACTGTAACATACAAGGCTTAGTATTAGCAAACAAACATTGAAAATTAGCCATTCTTACTTCTTACTAAAAAAGCATTTTCATAAATTACTTCAGCCTACAATTATTTACACCACAGTTACATAAAGCAAAAAGACAATTATTGTTTTCACAATTAACCAATACTTACGAACAAATCTTGTCTGAAACACAATGTATGAAGATAATAATCAGATTAATTCCATAAACTGTTCGGTGTTGCGTTCCACCATCTTGGATCTATTTTCTCTTTTAACGTCACAAAAACAACATAACAAAATATCCACCAGGGGGCGTTCTAGTGCGGTTTTCAACCTTGCTGGTCCAGCTTAACTTTCAAAAGGCAGCACACGGTGCAATTTTGTGAAAAATATAACCATTAAACCATTAAACATAACATATCATTATAAGACTGTTGACTGCGGTAAACATTCCTGAATACACCACAGCTACACTGAGCCAGAAAGAGTTAATTTATAGGTTTTGCTTATTAACTTCTTATTTCATACCTTAAACAAACATAGGTTTGTATAAGTTATGAATATAAAAAACAGCATCAGGATTTCATGCTCGGTTTGGAATATGAATATACTCATAAGTTTCTGAAACGTGTTTGGAAAATTTGCCTGAGAAACACCAAACACAGTCTATCATTCGGCACAAGGGAAAACCCAAGCATAGGAAATAATAACACAGCATGTTGAAATTAGAAACCTAAAGATCAAATCCTACAGACTTGCAGTTACTGCAGACATAAATATTAAATATTATTTTAACTTTGAAAAAGTGTTTGTGTAAATATCAGGTTGTCAGATCTCATTATGTGATCTTGGTGAACTGGTAGTTCAAATAATACAGCATAGCATCTGTCAAATACAGTACATACCCACTGTATTGTTTGACTGATGCTAAATAATATTAAACATACATAACTCTGCAGAACAAAAAGCTCTGAGAACGCAATACAGACTGAAGCATGCACTGTCATGTGTGAGTACCATTCAGTCCCTTGACTTTAATACTGTTTGTGGCTTTGTGTAATCCAATGCAGAGGATCCCTGCTGGGCCTCTCAAATCCACTGTTCTTGCTCCGACCATAGGGCAGTAAACAATGACAAGATTACATTTTATAAAGTAATATTCAACATTTGGGCTTAGACATAATCCCATGATTAATCAACTCTTTCTAAAAGCTTATATTGATCTTTGATAATCATTTTGTGTGTGAGTGAAGGATTGTGGGTATGTGTTTAATGTCTGTGACACAGACGTTACAAAACATTGAGTAAAAAATTTCTGTTTAATAGGTCGGGTTGGGTGAATCAGTATTTTCTGCGAGTACGCAAAGCTGTTTATTATTTTGGGGATGTACATTCACCACAGATAAAGCTTAGCAAGGAAAAGGCCGAAAAACAGAAAAGTCTTGGATTTATTTTCGTTAAGCTCAATTATATTTCTAAATGCTTCAGTGAGGTTTTCAAGAGGGAGCTATCTGTAATGACTAATATTTCATATTTATGAAGCATCTGCATAATAAAGATAAGGTATTCAATTAACTGAGCCATAAAAATTCAATCTTATTAAATATTAATCATTTCACATATTGCTTTGATTCCTAACTACTTAATTACAAACACATTGCTCTCCTCGACTTCTGTGAGTTGGTCATTTTGTCATATTTTAGCAAACTATAAAGTGTTAGGCAAAGCACATCATACAGCAATAAAAGCATGCATGAGCACATTTAAGGCCACTATGAACCACTCATTGGTTTATCCAGTTTTTTTATTACCCGTTTTAGATATAAAAACCCCTCGGCATCTACTTGTGTCATTTTGTCACGCTTTACCCCTCCCAGTCACAGCTGCCCATTGATCAACAAAAATCCTGTCTCACAAGCCTCCCCTATCAAAATCTATTGTTTTGCTGTAAAGCCAGTCTGCTTGAAACTCCCTTGATGCTACAAAAACAATATTTCCTTTCAATCTTCACAGTTAGCATCTCTGAAGGTCAGTTTTTCCTTACTTTTGAAGTACCACTATTATTGATTTGCAGTGTTCACTGAACAAAAAAACGTTAAACATTGCTAGTAGTAAAATCTAAATGTTCCCTAAATATCTTAATATTGCAAAAGAATACAGATCAAGAGAGTAATCATAGTGATTCAACTCAGACTGAATGATATTAGACAGAGATATGGCTCCAATAGTATTGTTGAAAATTGTAACAAAAGTACTGGTTGTGATGATTCCAACCTTTCCTAACCCCAATATAAATTCAAGATGCAAATTGAGAATGAAATACAATATTTCTAGAAATATTTAGCTCAACTTAATTTTGTTCAGTTTATTTACAGCACAACATTTCAAGATGCTTTACTAAAATCGAATAAACCTTTTATTTAAATCTTTAGGTTTTGAAAGTATTGTATTATACATTAAATGGAGGCGTCTTAAATGGCAGCAGTCCCAAGAACCCCGTCTTCCTTGTTTTATTTGTCTGTTTATTGTCTTCTTTGGATGTACTGTACTGAAATGAAATTTTGTTCTGCTTTAGTACAATAACAATAAAAGTGTTGTGATTCTGATCCATGATGTGTCCAGTAGGTCTCACCAGGAGGAACAACCAGAACAGGCTGAGAAAAGAGGTGGGGAGAGAGAGAGCTTTAATACATGAAGGGACAAAGTTGTACCAAACCTTAACCCTAACTGTTTGACTGAGAGTGAAACGGTTTCAGATAAAATAATACCGCACTAAAAAATAGCACAAATTTTGCACAAAAACATAAAGCTAGAACTCTAAATAACAGTTTATCTGCAAAAAGGTTGATTTGCAGGTGAGTTTCACTTTAAATGTAAGATTTGTTTTATACTTCTGGCCAGAAAAATCTCTTGGCAATACATATGGATTATATTTTATTCTTTATCCTTTCTATTCATTAAAAACAGATTTTTCTGCAAACAAATTCTACAATTAATGACTCAAAAGCTTACTCTAACAACTTTTAAACTGTCCAAAATCATCTGATTTGTTTTCTCCATTAAAAATGTGTTTTGTGTCACAAGCATATCTATCACCTGATAATGAATATTAATGAAAACTCCAAAAGCTACAGTAAAATATCTGACAAAAATATTGCCATTAACATGATGGACCATAAAAATGTATTTAAATTTGCTAATATTCAATAAAATAGTCAGATACTACTTGTAAAAAAAATATTGATTGATATATAATTTATTCACAGTTAAATCTTTTTCTCTCGCCTGTCCACTTTGCCTTATTGATAAATTCCCCTGAAAATACAAAAGGAAAGCCTTTATGATTGCAGTGTTTCTCTATGCTTAAGTGTCAATCACATACAGGCTGTGAACTGAGGGAATGTTGTCCCAGCTGTGATAGTGGTTGATGCAACAAAACACAAAAACAGGTCAGGCAGGTGGAGGCAGGAATCAGCTTTTTAGCCCACAAGCCATGGAGGTTGCAGTCTAGGCAACCCGCTGCCCTGCAGCATGAAATCCAGGGATGTAGAGGGGATTTGACTTCTTGGACTAAAGCCAAGCAGGGAATTGCTTGACTGGCCATCACTGGCAGCTACACCCAAACTTGGTGATGCTTCCCCTCTTATCTTCCCCTCACCATCAAGCTGCTGCACCTCCTACTTTGTGGTGCATAAGCAATATTTCCACCAGTGTCATCTACAAACCCTCCCCAGAGATTTATCTGGCTGTTGAAGTAGAAAATGAATATTTTACAGTTCACTTGCCTGATCAATTACCTACAAGCTGTTGCTGTATTTTGAGGCTGGTCGGAAGAAATACTTGTAGGCAGTGACAGAATAGTCTATGGGGAGTCCTCTCCTCTTCCATGACAGCAACAAAATCAAACTAAAGAGAAGTTATGAATGAGATTGTCTCTAGTGGGCTGCTCGATTTTGTATGCACACAACTTTGGCATTGTTACAAAACAAATTACAGCTTTTAGTCGATAATTACTGCTGGCTAATTTCAAGACGTTACAGACACAGGGTTGATTGGAGTTGCCAAGTGCTCCTTGATTCAAAGCCAATTTGAATATTTCAGAAATGAATATTTAATGTTATCATTGTTCACTGATTAACATCCATCTGCATGTAGCGTCTTCAAGCAATTTTCCACTGATAATACAGTTGTGCCAACTGTGCACAGTTTCTCTTGTGATACACAGTTTTCTAATGTTAGCTTGTTGGTTAACAAAGTGTTTTGATCTTCAGAAACCAATGTGTCGTCTACCTGCTGGCAGTTTTTACCCTGACCTGTTTCCAAGCTGTTTCCAGGTTTTTTAAGCTGTCATTTCAAGCACATTGTATTATAGCAGCATAAATGTTGTGCTGCCACTTTAACAAGACCAATTTCTGCTTCTGTCCTTTTACTCATTGCAACTTTAACATCCTCTATCTGGGTTTAAAAATCTCAAAGAAGACCCACCCCAGTCTACCACAGCATCAATAAACCTCACTGAGTGATTTTCACCTTAACAGAGCTCAGATATGTTTGTTACCTATAACACTTGTCGCTACAGCAAAACTAAATTACGCAGAGCTTGATTAAGGAATTAAAAGTCATAAGGTTCACAAAATTTCAATTTAACTGGTTATTTGTGAAATCACATTTCTATTTTTTATTTTTTTATTATTATTTTTAACCAGTCGTTTTAACAATCTGCCAGAAACAACTTGACCTTACACTTCAGACTCTAAGTTAGTGGAGCTGGTGTGCTCACTGATACACACAGTTGTACAGACTGCTTTGACCTCATTACAGAATGAAGAACTGTGTGATTTTTACCTCATTTGTGAATGTTGCTGATTTTCCTTTGAAGTCAAAATAGGGAAGTGTCTGATTATGTCTCTGTCAAACACATCCATTGTCCTGCAATCAATGCTCTGATTGCAGCATACACAGAAGATGTACTTGGTGGTTTTAATAATGAGGAACTATTCATCAGCTGCAGAAGTTTGCAAACCCAGCAATCCTTTCATGCCCAGTCTGTCACTGATCAGGACTGCAGAAATCTGAATGGCAAGAGCTGGCTGTGTCTTTGTAATCTTAGGTAAATGTCTAAAAGTGGTTTACCAGTATACATTTTTAACATTGTCAGGCTCATAATCAGGGCTGCAAGTCCAAACATCCAACTAAATGTTTACTATCTTTGAATTAAAAATAGCTGCACCATGTCGTCTCAGATGCGCTTCACTGCATGTGAGCAGAAGACAATGAAAGTAAGGGAAGGACATTAAAACCACCAAAGCTACAACTCTTATTTAGCTGAGACTTGTAGCTAAATGTAACTGAACTTCAGACTAAACAACTGCACAATGAAGACCTTCTAAAGAGATGTTGTTGTGCAGAGGGAATCTACAGGCTCACTAAAGTCCTAGCAGCTCTTAGTGAGTTGTTAATATTTGGCTGAGTGGTCTGGCTTTTCAAAATTATTTATTTAACTACCAACACTGCATCAGGATGTCTGCAAAGCAGCAAAAATAAGAACACAATGGTCTACACCTTTATTTATACCACAAATATGGCTAACCGTAATAATATGAGCCTTATCCAGGTCTATTACACTTTGAACTTCAAGTAACATAATTAGAACCACTTCCAGTTTGCTCATTAAAAGAATTCATAATTTCATTATGTTGATGATTTAACATTATCCCCAGCAGCCAACAGGTGAGAGGCGGAGTACACCCTGGACAGGTCACCTGCTGCAGTGGTTTTGATGGTGCTCAGTTGAGCCCATCTCTCTCAACAAGTTCTTTCTGAACCTGCACTTACCTCCGTTCACCTCCAGCCCTCAGCCAGACCACATGAACCCTCTGGGTCATGCTCTGTACCATCCCTTCTTTCTCCCACGAATCAAACACCTTCTATGAAGCCAGTAAGACAACTCAGCAGTTTTACCAAATGTCATTGCCTCCACCAACCTCATTCAGTTTTCTAAACACTGTGCTATTCCCCTGAAAACACCTGAGCACCCAAATCCACCTTCCTCTTGTAAATAAAATTCTTAAACTAATCTCAATCTCTGAATTCTCTCTGTACGTAGGTCAGAAAACTAAACATGCCAACTTAACCTCATTCTTGTAATACAGATATTTATATGCATACATGGATGACAGGCAGACACCCAATCTTTGAGTGAAAAAGTTTTCTGAAAACTAGGGCATAAACCCAGATTCATAAACTCTTCACTGGGGTTGGGATGATTATTTCTGGCCTGGATCGTGTACATGAAGCTTGACTTTATTTTGCTTCTGTTTATCAGGAGGGAGATAAGATAATCCGGATTGTGAAAATTGCTGGATTACACAGAAAATCATCACAATGGGAGCGATTTAAACTTTGCAAAGCGCTCTTCTGTCTGGCGCAACATTGGTGCAAGTACAGATTATCACAACAGATATAAAAAAGGGCTTTAAGCTTTTATGAATTTTAAACATTTTCTCTCTTTATGTGCTATAACAAAAGGTTTAGTAATCCTCACCCTTCATTCACATCCAAGCATGCATGATTGAAAAGATTACGGTGCAAGTTTTCTGATTAAAAATTGCTGTCATGTCCCTTTTTTTAGAGCTTGTGCAGGATGTGGATGGTCCAGAATCTAAAACCTCATCATTCAAACTAAGTATGTTCAATTCTCAAAAATGTGGATTTTCTTTTCACTAGTTGTAATAATACAGTATATACAGACAGTATAATGTAGTTGAATATTCCTGCAGTTTGAAAAAAAATCTAAACATGACATGTAAACTTTACGCAAAGAGCTCATTCATTA
This sequence comes from Xiphophorus couchianus, assembly GCF_001444195.1. Classification (NCBI taxonomy): domain Eukaryota; kingdom Metazoa; phylum Chordata; class Actinopteri; order Cyprinodontiformes; family Poeciliidae; genus Xiphophorus; species Xiphophorus couchianus. Next base: position 27,620,738 of record NC_040240.1, read on the forward strand.
ATTTTCACACTCACTGTAAAAGAGACCTGTTGTATAGAAAAAGAAATGAGTGTGAACAAGTATAAGAATTATCTTGAACTTTTGGAGTTATTAGAAGCCTAAAGGAAATCTTTTATGACTAAATTTTTAGTTCTTAGAACAGACTTTGACACTGAAGATGTTTTGGTCTTTAGCGTCATCAAGGGCCGATGTCCTGAATGTGTTCAGTCTGTCCTAACAATTGATGCTAATGGCTGAAATGCATAATACAGTGTGATGTCTTTGTTTCTCTGGTGGGACACTTTATACACTATCAGTATTCTGGAAGATCTTGTTGTTGAAGCAAAATCTTCTGCATGAACTGACCTCAAATTTACAAAATAGATTTGTAAATTTGTAGAGTACAAGTACAAGTCAGCTGATCCAGAATGCTGCTGCTCACGTTCTCACTAAAACCAGAAAGATAGAGCACATAACACCAGTTTTAAAGGCCCTCCACTGGCTTCCTGTAGCTCAAAGAATAGACTTTAAAATACTGTTGTTAGTTTATAAATCACTGAACGGCTTAGCACCACAATACATTAAAGATCTGCTTTTATTGTATCAACCTTCCAGACCTCTCAGGTCTTCCGGTTCTGGTCTGCTCTGCATCCACAGAACCAGAACCAAACGAGGAGAAGCAGCTTTCAGCATCTATGCACCACAAATTTGGAACAAACTTCCAGAAAACTGTAAAACAGCTGAAACACTGACTTCTTTTAAATCTCAACTGAAAACCCACCTGTTTAGAATTGTATTTGAAACGTAATCAGTTACAAATTTATTGATGGAACTTGACTTAATGATTCATTCTATATTGCATTGTGATTCTGTGTTTGTAATGATGTAAAGCACTTTGAAATGCCTTGCTGCTGAAATGTGCTAAACAAATAAAATTTGATTGACTGATTGATTTGATTATATTTTGGAACAACAATGCAGGACTACAGACTTGTGCCTCAAACATCCTTTAAGCTTTCATGACTGAAAAGGCTGGATCGACTTGAAATTGAAGCCTTGTATTAAAATGGAACATCATTAAGGTCTATGTTTACCATAAGAATATATGAGAGTATAATTAATATGAGAGCAAAATTTTACTTTTATTAAAACTGTTAAAACTATTTGTTAAAACTATCACTATGTTGTCACAATATGAAATGTGACCGACTGCCATGAATCCTTAGGCTAGCTAGCATGGCTACAGATGACAGCAGATAAACGGTTTTACTGGACCGGTCAGTTGATTCTCTGTTATTAGGACATTGATCAAAGCATACAAGAGCATGATTGACAGCACTAAGACCTTCCTCATGGCTCTGATTGGCTGTTTATGATCAGGAGAGGTGAGCTTCTTGAGAATGAAATAGTAGTACAGGGAGGAGGTGGAGGAGCTTGATTTTTTTCACAAACAGATCTGTCTCATACCATATTGTCATGACATGGTGACATGGTTAACAAATGCATAAAAAAAAGAAGTTATGTACTTAACTTCCCATGTAAACAGTCATCTACAGTATAGTAGTTTCTATATTCATTGGCATAGGTCTTTATCTGTGTTTCCTGAAAACAAAGTTATTCTTTCAGGGAAGTGAATAAATATCTGTTTGTCTTTTTGTCCCTCATCATTAGTAAAGTGGTTTTGTAAACCACTGAAACATACTGGCCAGACAGGGAACCTTTGAGTGGGGATGGTTTCTGGGGACCAGTGCAGGAGGCATTCTATGGACATTTTGTGCTTTTGTGTGCGTGTGTGGTGGGTGGGGCAGATAAACAGAGCAGCCTGGAGCATGAAAGAAATAAAATAAAACTTTGTAATAGCAGAGTATATCCCCCTGTCCTCAAGTGCAGCTTACCATATTTGCATCTCAACTCTGTGTGCTTTGAAGATTCAAACATTTCTCTACGTCTGGATTAGAATGAATTTCTGTTCCTTCACTCTCAGACTCCCTGATATCTACCCTCCATGTCCATCTGTTCTGTGTGAACCTGTGCTGCACTATAGAGAAAAAAAATATGAGTCTGAGGTTAAAGGTTTTGCTAAATCATCATTTCAGCTGATAATCATTCAGTTTGAGTGAAATTGGAGAGCTGTTTGTGTATTTCCTGCATTTATGCCAACTGTAATGACAGCACCATCTTAGCCACTGAGTAATTAGAATGATTAAAAACTGAAAGGCTCATCTTGCACTCTTACAATGACAAATTTCCAAACTCTTAGAAAAAGCACATTTTAAGTACCTTTCTGAATAGTCCAAGGAAATATCAAAGCAGTAAAATGAGAAATGTCTTCACCATGCAGAAAATGTGCACATTTCATGTGCGCAAGTTAATTATGCCACTTCACAGGAGCTTGTGAAAGGATAAGGAAAGCTGCATAAATTTAGCTGTAATCCAGGCAGGCAGAACTCATTTGCAGGGATGGTCTTATCTGGGCACTGCAGCTTTCTCACAAAATTAACCTTGGATATTTGGGCCCAGTTCAGCCAGCGTTTGATTCTCTCTCTATCTCCCCTTCTCTCTCTCTTTTTTCTCTCTTCCTCTCAGTCGCACACATTCTCTGCAAACAAACGCTCCCTCTAGAAACCAATACACCTCCTCTCCTTTACTATTTGTCTATCTGAGCTTCTTACATTGTCTGAGACCAGAGTTTATCACTGAAGTTGATGAAGCAGATAGATAGATAGATAGATAGATAGATAGATAGATAGATAGATAGATAGATAGATAGATAGATAGATAGATAGATACCATAAACTGTATATATTTACAGTATGGTTAAGTCTCTTTATTACGGCACACTATTGCTTAATTGCAAAAGTTTCATTTATAAAACCAAGTTTAGACAAAATAGTGTTTGTGAATGAATGAGTTTCACAATATTAATTACCAGAGTAACAAAGGAGGTTAAAACAGTAGACAGTATTTAGGGCAAGAATTGCAAACTGAGTTCAATAAAAAAAGAATTGTGAGGACATTTTTTGTTTGTTTTAAATTAGGCAGATTAAAAGTAAGAATTAAAAGTGGTGTTTTAAAGATTTGGTATTTAGTAGTCAGTAGCTATTCTTGTAGTATCCTTGCTGTTCAAGGTTCAGGGCACAAACCATATCTGGTCAACAGACTCCTGGCTGTAGAGCGGGGCCGATGTTAGTCCAGTTTTCTACACACACAACTTTGTCCACCAAAAGCCAGTCACAGGCCCCTGAGAATTTGGCTCTTTATTTTGATTCAGCCACCACTTTTTCCCAAGATAGAACCAGAGAGGGCAAATGGAAAGAAATTACACTAAGGAACTTCTTTCTTAGTGTAATTTTGATGAAGTGCTTTACTAAGTGCATTATTGTAGCTCTAAATAATTCAATTTGCAATTAAAAACTTTTACCTGGAGATATGTGTTGGGCAGCATTATAGTAAAAATGTCTTGATGGATTGATAGGTTTGTCACAATAATCAATAAATCAATAAATCTCATGATAAATTAAAACATCCTCAATTATTTCCATTGGCATGATTTATTGTTTTCTCTTTTCTCTCTTTCTACCAAAAACTGGATGATAAAACTCTTCAGTTTGGTGTTTTGGTCTCAACTAGACCTTTTTTTGAAGGACAGTTTTGTTTACAAAGACTTCAAAAATCATTTTATTTGTTTATTCTGGATATTTAAAATGTCTTCCAGTGTTAAATGATCAATAGAAATTAAAGTTTACTGATCTTTTAGAAAGTGTTCTTGCATTATTATTTTGCCATTACCATTATGTTTCTTAAAAATGGTCTATAAACAACAATATCTTATCGCAATAACGTCTGGAACAATTTATCGTCTAGTTAAATTTGTCATCATGACAGGCCTGTCATGTATAGTGTTGCTATTAATAGATTCAGTTAAAATACCTGGTAACTTTAAGTATGCTACATTTCTTTTTATTTGTAAAAAGTGTATTTTCACTGTCATCTGCTGCCTTTGCTGTTGTATAGTGTGTTATCACAAAACACGTTTTGTTTTATTTTAATCAATGAAGCAATCAATCAATTTTATCTATAAAGCACCTTCATGTTCAAGGCAGCTCACCGGAAACGCATAATAACGGGTATTTCTGAACTCAGTCTGAACCGTCCAGGCTCACAGTCTGCAGGTGCAAATACTAGAGTTGTGAAGCAAAAAAAAGAAAAAAGAAAAAAAAGCTCTCTGGGTTTTAAAAGGAAAGAGAGTATTCCACTAGTTTCAGTTTACTTCACAACTTTGGTATTTGCAGCGTCCTTATTGAGAGAACTTTTGTAAATTATATAAGTCATATTAATTAGAACAAAAAACTCACTGTGCTTGATTCAGATATTAGAGTCTAAGGAGAAACCCTAAAAATATAATTTAGCCTTTCTTCAATAAAAACATCTATAAAACTGAGGTTTGCATTGCAAAAGTCAAACACAGAGAACAAGCAGTAGTCATGTTGCAATACAAAAGTAATTTTTGATTCCAGTTTCCTCCAGGCTCATCTCAATGTTTCTCTCAGCAAGGCATTTAGCAACAAGTTGCCTTCTGAGCTGAGTACTGGAAAATGAATATGTGCATATTTGTTTATGCATCAGGTGAATGTGGCTGTAGTATAAAGCAGTTTGAGTGGCCAGTATGACAAGATAAATCCAGTCCATTTACCATTTAATCTACTTGTTGGATATGAGGTCAATGGGATCTTCTCTTTGGACAGTTCTTAATGCTGACTCAGGTGAAAAAAACAACACCTAGAAGAGAGACACGGTTCACACCATCAAATTTATCAAGGCGGATCAAGTTAGTTGTCAGGTTTTTCTTGTCACAACCTCCTGGGAAACGGTCACAGGTGTGACACTACTGATGAAGTACAATGATGAAACATATTAGGTATGTCTCAAGAGACATAAGATAACTGAGTCTTTAATAAACAAATCTTTAAGACTTTCACATATAGATAGAATGACTTTCATTGATATATAACCCCTTTTTGCTTTGGGGAACAGTTTGGATATGGTGGGATCCTGTTTTTGGTATAACATTTGAACATCAAAACATCAACAATAATATCAAGGATTCAAGATGGTAACTGCATCCTGTCTGGTTATCAGCACTTTCTGTAGATAGCTATTGTCATGACATCAACATATGTGTCCCATTTTGGTGATTTGAAACAAAAATAATTTTATATTGTCATAAGATTGCCTAAGTTTAAAAAAATCTTATTCTTTAATCTTCAAAACAGTCCTTTCACTCGGTGTTTTGGTTTATGATGTCGATTGTATTTAGTGCCAAGTGATACCAATCATACTCTATAATAGGTCATTAATAAGTCATAAGCTCTTATGATGCGATAAATTCTGTCAGCATCTGGCCAGTGAACTTATATTAGTTGCTTTTATCAGTGTAATTGAGTTCTGGAAAAAGAGCGACACTTTCGAGTCATTTACAGTTATTGAATTGTCATTTGTCTTGTTGTAGAGCTGTTTCTCCCCACATGCTGACAAGGTAATCTTCAAGTAGGTGCTTTAGAGGCAAATGGTGTGGCTGCAAAAGCCTTTTCTCTCAACTCCAGAGGTACCCATAATCTTCACTGCCTGCTCCTTTCACATCACTTCAGCAGTGCATCGTCTGGAGACTGATGGTCTTGACAACGTCACCTGTCGCCATTTGTAACCCTAATGTCCCTGTCAGGTGATGCCAGCAGAAAACATAAATCACCCCTTCTGCTGGTCTACTAATGGGACACCTCCTAATGTATGTATATCCCCTCAGATTCATTCTGTATGCTGGAAACATATGCTAATCACACCTCCAGCATAAATCTTCAAAGTCAGTCACCAGTCTAAAAGAAAGATATTTTGGTTTTAGAAATATTTTTCAGACAGATTTTAATGTGCCTAAGCTGCACTTGCATTTACAGACAGTTGAATAAAAATGTGATTTTTTTTTTCTTTTCATCCTCTAACATATCCAGAAATAACTTTGAAATGAGCCACGATGACCTCAGCAAAAAATAAGAGTAACAAATGTTCTGCCTTTAAATGTCATAAATAAGTGCTCTGACCTTTAGAAAGCCGCTGTATAGATATGTCTCCGTTTTTTTATGATGCATTTTAAGCCAACTGTCAACAGACCTGATGAGCGGAGATTTTAAAAGGAGTGGCAAAAGGAGTTGGAGTAGCAGTCCATGTGACATGATACTGTGAAAAGTTGTCTCTGACGGTAAGATATTGAACTATTAGCAGTAGGTTTTGTCCACATTATTTACCAAGAGATCTCACCGGCGTTATTTTGGCAACCTCTTACATTCCACTGTCAGCTGTTGCCAACACTGCATGTGATGTCCTCAAGCTACAGACTCAACACAAACCCTCTGTCACCTGGACAAAGCAGGCAGCACTGCCGGGGTCATGTTCTATGATTTCTCCAGGATATTAAAACAATTCAGCCTGATCTTCTTTGTTGGAAATTCCACAAGACACAAGTGGAGGCCTCAACAGTCACCTGGATCAATGACTACCTGACCAACTGACTACAGTTTATAAATCTGAATTATTATACAATAAGGTGGTCAGCACCACAGAAGCACAACAGGAGGCTGTACTCTCACCACTTCTTTTCACACTGTACACCTCAGATTTCCAGAAAAAAAAAAAGAGCGTTCTGTCATCTGCAGAAAATACTCTGCTGGCTCTGCAGTGGAGGAGAATAACAACCTCTGTGTTTGACTTGACAACAACCTGGACTGGAAACACAACAAGAAGCTGCCTACAAGAAGGGACAGAAAAACTACTTCAAGGAAGTTTCACTCCTTCAGTGATTCTGCATGTATTCTAAGGCTATTGTTGAGAGTGTAATCCCTTCTGCCATGATCTGTTGGGGTAGCAGCATCAGAGCCAGTGATTTCAAAAAGCTCAACAAGCTGATCAAAAAGGTTGACTGCTCTGAAATCTCTTGGGATGATTGTGCAAGGATCGATTGTCACAAAAAATGATTTTTTTTTAAAAGGCTGAGCATGTTATTCATGAAACTGTCATGCAAAGTGTTTTTAGTCAGAGGCTTCTTCAGATCCATGTTAACCCTCTATTTACTCTGCTTACGTCTCTGCTCTGTCATGGACTGGACTCTGCAGTACTTGCACAACCACTGTAGTTAAGGAGAATTTACACTGCCTCTGGAGGGCACCAATTCAAGTACGAACTCCTGCCACCGCCTTTGTCTTCAGAAGAAGGACCAGGGGATGCTGGGCTTGGACTCGGCTGGTGACATCAGAGCCTGTTGCTGCATTTCCCAAAGAGTGATATACACCAATATTGCAATAACATGTTTAAACCTCTGCGATTGATGATGCAACCATCCAGCTTAACAGTTAACAGTTCAATGTCCATACTGCAGTTTCTCTTAGATAGAGCAACTCTGGGCACTATCAAATACTAAACACAGCCAGACCTGTTTTCTTACCAATCAGAGGTAATTTTGCCCCAGAGTAGATTAAAACCGTCCATGTCAGGAAAAATTACAAAAAGTGGGGTCAGACATCTTGACAGTGCCTTTCTGTTAAGATTTCAGAAAGGCACTGTTTTTGTCCAGAGGACAGAGTGCCTGTGCTGTGGCACCCCCTAGTGTCCATCTGTGCAAATCCCTGCTTGTTTTCTTTGCTTTGGTGTTGCTTCAAGTCTGACAGAGGAAATTAATAATATGTTAGGTTTACAGTTTATCTCCAAACGTTAGTAAAACTTCAGTAGGAATGATGTGACATAATTTTACTAGTTTGTTCCCGCACATGTTTTTTGAACATTTGTGTGTAAGTAATCCATTCAGAACAGTTGGTGCTGCAATCAGACAGGGCAGTTCCTCACCTTTAAGTGCTTTGACATTTCTACTTGCCTGTTTCCTTAAAAAGAGGTCTCCAACCAAATGCACTGCCTTTAATCCTTTTCGACATTTCTATGGTAAAGTGCGGCACATAAGCACTGTGGTTCCTCCTTTAAGTACATAATAGATGTTAGTCATCCAACGAGCAGAACTCAAACTGGCTGAATTTGAAAATTTCTTGCTGGGAAAATGGATAAACTGAAAAGAAGATTGCTTGGGGCATTGTGTGCACAGCAGAAAACATTTGAAAATCTTTGCTGGGCTTTTCTTCATGATTTATATAAAAGCTTGTTCTCAAAAAGATCCACTCATTAGTGTTATTTTGAACCTAACAATGAAAGGCAGAAGATGGTTTCTTGCATTTTTTTTTCTTTTCTCTAATTGGATTGAAATTAAGTGGAAGAAATCGTGAGACAATTAACTGCTTTTTTATCAGGGTTGCACAGTCTGAAGGTTCAGTGGTGGCCTGCCTTTGCTGGCAGCCACAATCTTTCCCTCTACTTTCCACTGCCTTTGTTTATCTCATTTTTCAATTAACCTCCACGATTTAGTTCTCTTCATAAAGCCAGCTGCATGTTTGCTCCAAAGAACAAATAAAAACGGTCCCTTTCTCTCCTCCCCTCACACATGCATGTGCTATCTTTTCTTTTTCTGTTTCTCCGTCTTTCCCTCCAACTCCCCTCTCTCTTGGCTGCAGCGTTCTTTCAGCCCAGGATGCTGAGCTTCACAGCGCCTTGCAGGGTTTTAGCAGGCATGAGGCTGTATGTGTCAGATTAAAGAGGGGAAATCTGCAGCGTGCAGGGAGAGCTTTGTAGATATGGCAATTTGGTGATAACTTCCTCTTCTCTGTGCCCTCCCCACACCTCCTCCGTCTCTTTCGCCCTCCCCCTTTCCCTCCCAGTTCCTGCCTTCTATTTGGAAGAGACTCCTGAAAGGACACAGGGATGGCAGAAAGAGCCTTGCTGCTGCTGGAACCCTGAACAATCTTTTGTCTGCATCTGGCCTGTTAGTCACCACAATAGGAATTCATGTCTCTCCTGTTTTCATTGACTTTAACTCAGCCGGTCTGATTGAATTTAATTGAAATTTTCTCTGAACCAATCTTTATCAAAACTGATAATAAAATTGATCATTTTTGACTCAATCTCTTAGAATTTGTCAGTGCATGCAATAATTATAATTACTATTAAAATCACTTTGGAAAAAAAAAAAGAAAAATTGAAGCAATGAGAGAGGAGATGGCAAAGTCCAGTCCCACACTGGTTTAGAGAAAAAACCTGGATCCCAAGACACGAATGGTCTGCTCCGTGATTAATCATTACTAATGAGAAGGGAGGCCCAGGAAACACACAGCAAATCAAAATGAATTAACTGCCTGCAGAATACAGAAAAGTAGAATAATTGCATTACTTTTTTCCAGAGTCACATGGGGCGCCATTCCCCTCTCCCAATCAAAGACCTGTTAGAAAATCAAATAGAATGCCATCTTGGGGCTGGGTCGCTTCTGACAAGGCTGATTGAATGAATGTATTACCGTGTGCCCAAAGAAACGCTCAATGTTTGCCAAAGCACCCCCTCCTCTTTCCCACCGCCCCTTTCCTCCATTGTGAAGGGAATGTTTATCAGCGCTGCAGTTCCATGGTTATGGATGATCTGGGTGCAATGCAGTGAAGGTTGTCCCACCCCAAGGAGCCTGAGTGCTGCTTATTTCAGCAGAAAGCTTCAGCAAGGAGCCGCGTTTGGCAAGCATGAACACAGGACATGGTGCATGCAATGTCAACAGAGGGCTCCTTATAAATCAATCTGACCAACGCAGATAAATCTGGAATTTTATGATCTTGAACAGCACACTGGACTTGTGACTGCTCAAGAAATTGGGAGATTCTGGAGGTTTTTGCTTTATGCAGCATGTGTGTTTTTGGTTTGGGGTGATTTTTATCTCATTGATAATCACACTGTTTTACTTGCTGTAGCAAATACTCACACAAGTCTTGACACCTCAAAACATTTTCTGTTATTACATTTGTAGTTGAAGCAGAAAATATATTTATATTCTGTTGAACACTAGAATAATGCCTCATATTCTTATTACATTCTTTATATATAGACTATAGAATTGAGCTGTAATTGTACTAAGAAAAGCAAAACATTAATTTAAGTATTTGATGTATGAGGTACAGTGTGGGAGACGGGAACTACAAAAGGATTAATAAAATTCCTATCTATCTATCTATCTATCTATCTATCTATCTATCTATCTATCTATCTATCTATCTATCTATCTATCTATCTATCTATCTATCTATCTCTGCTGAACTTACAGTTTGCTGTTTCAGGTAGTAAATTGAAACAGTAGCTGCTGTTTCAGTAGCTACATCTGACAGATCATTTGCTAACTTCAGTTTTTAACAACATAACTCACCTGCTGTCATTTAGTACGATGCACATTTTAGGATGTCCTCAGCAGAGTTTAGATTGAATCTTTAAAAATACCCAACCAGACCCCAGAGACATTATGTCCAAACCTGATCCAACAGGACTAATTAACTCTATGTACAGGTCTGAGCCTGAAGTAAACCCGATATAGGAGGGAAAAGCTCCATATGTGTGACACTGTACAAAGTCAACGCATGTCTCTTTGTCATCAAGTTATAAATGCTTCCAGAACTCTGACATCTAACAGTTTCCAGCCAAACACAACATAAAACTAAACCAATTAAAAAATACAGCTCAAATGTTTTAAAATGTGTGAAAAGAGCAGAACTACTACTCACAATATAGAACATATACTGTATTGTTCTATATTGTACTGGACTAAAGCAAACAGAAAAGGTTCCACTAAAATAACAGGCAACCAAATAACCTACACATGAAGGGAATGTTTCTGGGCCTGCTGAAGAAAGATGAGAGACATGGATGGCGTGCTACAGAGATCCAGGGCTCATCTTTTCTAGTCTGAGTCAAATATTATCCAGGATGGTCAGACTCAGCAGATCGTCCTTCAGGATGTTCCCTCTAACTGTCCATTGCATTGTCCATCAACATGGTTTGCAGGGCTTGTTCAATAGACGACTGCCTCAATCACTACGACGTGTCTACAATTATGCAAACCAGAGATGGTGAGCACCTCATATAAGTATTATATAATACTGGTCACTCCTCAGCAGATAACAGTTTGACAAAGTGCTATTTTAATAAAAAGATTGCTGAATAAATGATTACTTACCTGTTAGCAGAAGACCTTGTCTGGCGATTCCTCAGGGCAGAGAGTTTGTCCCACCAGAGAATGTTCTACTTCCTCAGGCTCATCCTGCAGGCCACAATGTCACCAGCATTTAGGCAGATGATGTGGAGAATGATGCGTGCTGTGATGATGTGCAGTGGTGTAAAAGTATACAAATGTTATATTTATTATTATATAAGGAAATTAACCCTCCTGTTATGTTCGTCTCTAGGGTACAGCAAAAATGTTCGTGGGTCAATTTGACCCAGGGAGTGTTTAATCATGCAATAGTGTCAGAAACCAAAAGATTCCTCCAAAACATTTTTGTATCTGATTATTAACTCCAATACTAACCATTTCAATCAATATTTGTGCAATGATGTTTTATTATTTCTCAGAAATTAAGGATCAATGACGACAACCTGCTCATTTACTCATTTGGACATAAAAAATGGAATTTAGATTTTTAATGTCCACTGAAAAAAACCTAGACACAAAAAAACAATAATTTCCTTGAAGTTGACCTTTGGTAAATTATTTTATATTATACTTTTTTTTTTTTTTTACCAAAGGGTGATCTTTATAATAGAACTTGAGACACACATACTGTTCTAGGTCAAATTGACCCGCTGATTAAAATCAAGATAAATGAGTCATGCAGAGAGTATTTATGTTTTCATCCACTTCTGCTGAGTGTCACTCAGAGTGGGTGGAGTTTGTCCACAGGAACAGAAAAGATTCCCGTCAAAGGTTGTGTGAACACCTGCTTTCTCGCAGTTTCCTAGTGAAGTAAAGAGAATAGTGAGAAAGTGGGCTTGTGTGTGTGTGGTTGCGTGTGTTTGTGTGTGAGTGTGTGTGTGGTGAAATATGGTTCATAACTGCAAGGAAACATATAGAATTGGACATTTTAAAATCTTTTTTTGCACTTTAACCTGACTGCCGGGTCAAATTGACCCGAACAGTATCGATGTAAAAAGTAGACCTAGGGTTTGGTACAAATGTGTAAAATGAATAAATTTTCAACTTATGTCTAGAGTGCACCTATTAAGACAAATAGAAAACGTTTCATGCAAAAAAATGCTTCTATTTTTTTTTTTTAATTTGTAAATTTTAAAACGGGTCAATTTGACCCGGAACATAACAGGAGGGTTAAGAATGGTTATTTCCATCTTGTTGCTGTTTGTTTCTGAAAAGGAGGAAAGGAGTTTGGTCATGTGATAT